>NW_008795487.1:2883910-2891731 GCF_000699145.1 Aptenodytes forsteri | reverse complement strand
ATCACTCTCTACAACTACCTGACAGGAGGTTGTAGCGAGGTGGGTGTCAGTCTCTTCTCCCAAGTAACAAGCGATAGGACGAGAGGAAATGGCCTCAAGTTGCACCAGGGGAGGTTTAGATTGGATATTAGCAAAAATTTCTTCACTGAAAGGGTTGTCAAGCACTGGAACAGGCTGCCCAGGGAAGTGGTTGAGTCACCGTCCCTGGAGGTAATTAAAAGCCCTGTAGATATGGCGCTTGGGGACATAATTTAGTGGTGGACTTGGTAGTGTTAGGTTAATGGTTGGACTCAATGATCTTAAAGGTCTTTTCCAATCTAAACAATTCTATGATTCTATGAGAGTTTCACTGTTCTTACTGCATTCCCTAGAGCTGAATTTTCATTCATATTTTGATCTGTTTATCTGAATAAAATGGAAAAGTAAGCTGGCCTTCCTTTTTAGACATTGTCATTCTTTTGAAATCTTTAATGACTATTACAAAATGAGTTTTTCCTTTAGCATCTGATGGTCGTCTTTTTTTCAAATAAATCATCCTGCGGGATATCTTGCCTTCAACTTCTCTTTTTCCTTTGGAATAGTAATCATTTTATCTGAAGAACAAGAGAGCTAATGATCCACAATTTTGAAATAGTTTGTAATAATTTATCTGAATTTATCTGATATAGTCTGTGTCTTAGGAGAGCTGGAACTAGAGACAAAGACCCTGATATGGATATAATATATGCACGTTTATTCCCCTGAAGTCAATGCATTTGCAGTTGGCGGAAAAGAGAACAGAATCATGCCCCAGATGCCAGTGCTCTGGTCTCCAACATTTTCTGATACCTACTGTACACCTAGTTACATCTACTCTTAAATTTTTGTCTAGGAGATATATAGATGAGTCAGGTTCATAGCCAATTTTAGAGGCACTGCTTTATACAAACTGCAGTGGATCCAACACAAAGAATAACTCTTGCTAGGCAGGAGCAGGAACCCAGCCATAGGTTTCCTTAGGAATCACCCGGGCTATTCAAAGAGTAGCTGCTTTGGTGTGATTTGTTCTCATTTTTCATAGAAATATTTTGAAAAGTTTTGGAATGGAAACAGGAAATTTCCTGGAATTTTTATGGGAGGGGAACACCATTTCCCCTTTGGTTTTATGAATAGCTACATTTACTTTTTAAACTACATATTTATAATTGATACAAGTGAGTATGATAAGATAAACTGAATACTTGATGGATCACTTACCAGCATCAGCTGTGAAAGAAAAAATCATTTTGTTACAGCAGAAAGTAAATGACTAATTAGTGAGATTTGTTTCCAGTTCTGACATTCATCCAAATGAGTCTGAAATATCAAAAAAGTGAGGATAAATGTATTTATGTTTATATAACCAACATTAGCAGAAGGGTTTAAGTATTGGTGATTTGCTGCAGCATGTTCATATCCCAAACTGATAGTTACTCAGGAAATGCTTTCTAGAACAAAACAATTCAAATATTTACAGATGATACACAGGAAAGGAGAAAAAGGTCTGCAACTCTCATAAAAATTCAACACTAAAAGGCAGGGGAGGTCCATTTTTTAAGTTTGGGAGCAACCTTTGTTAAGAAATGAAGCTCCAAGCAACTTTTCATTTTCATTTGCTGATAGTTCAAATTTTTGTTATGTACAGAAATACAGTCAAAACATCTACGCTAAAGCTATTTTAGTATTGCACTTATTTTAAAACTGTCTGCAAGTAGGTTTTCATCCAAGGATGGATGGTCCGTCCATGTAAGTTTTACATCCAAGCAAATCTGGTTTTTCCACCTCTAAAACCTTACATCCTCATTCACAGCCGCTGCCTCTCCAGGTTGCAGTAATTAACCTCTTTCACACCAAATTTCAAACCATTGTTACAGGAGTTTGTTCATTTTGAAGTTCCCAGCTGCACTAGGCAGTCCTTCTGCATAGCACACTGCACTGCTATAGCACGGGTTGGCTGCTGTGTATCTGTTAATCCTTGCCTGCTGTGGTGTAATCTGGCTGAAATGTTTCGGGAAATGCTGAGGCAATACCATATCTCCCATTTGATACCAGACAGTGATAAGTGCTTGATAAGCCCAGAATCAACTACTCTTAGCAATTTTAAATTCCCAGGTTTCCTGTAGAAATCTTGTCTTTGACTTTCCTCCTTGGAAAGCTGCATACTCTCTTCAGACAGGTAGCAAAATGAAGGAAAAAGGGGCTCCCACAGACATGGAAGTCCTTCAGTGGAGCTGGGCAGAATCGGACTCCCAGTAAACCCCCACTACCTGCCTATCCGGTCCTTCTGCCAGGCAGAGAACATAGAAGGTGGTGCAGTGCCTCTCACCGCAGTTTCCAAAGAGCAGCTCAGCAGCAAATCACCTAGACAAGCCACATACAAAAGAAGACTTTTCTGGACTGCCAAGAAGCTGCGTGTCAGGACAGAGTTGGAAAGAGCCCCTGCACACAGCCATGCTCCCGAGCAGCAGCAGCAGCCACCAGACTGCCAGCTCTGCAGAGAGGAGCTGCCTCGTGCAGCGTGTCCTCTTCCATATAGCACAGTTAATGGTACGACATAACAGCAGGCACAGGTCTGACCCATTTTTCCCATTTACCAGACATCTGCCACCACTTTGGGCAGAAGCAGGAACCTCTTCTGACGGAGCAGCCCCTCCACTGAAGGGCTTTCTGGCCCCTCCACGGTGCTCTTGAAACGGGGTCTGCTCTGGGTACCCCCCATACCGCAAGTTGCATCCTCTGGGCGTATCGGGACACACACCCAGCTGCCCGTGTGAACTGCCTCTGCACCTGCTATTCAGGGCGTGGGTGTACTTATCAGCCTCATTCTTACCTATTTCAGCCCTGGCCCTGCCCCCTTGCAGTCCCCTCACTCAAGACGTCAGAACCACGGGGCTGAAAAATCAAGCACTTTACACAGCAGGCACGTTTACTGTAACAGTAGGTGCAGAGAAAGAAAAGAAGGGAAATAGATTTTTAGTCACATGGTTGTAGAAATGTAGTGAATTGCAGGTAGAAGTAAATATTGCAAGGTAATTAACTAAAATCAGTCTGCAGAGGTGTTCCAAAATGCCTAGAGGCTGCAAAATATTTTTAATAGTTTCGTCAGGATTCTTAACTCCTTGTGTTCAAACCAATTATTATCATTGTTTATTTGTTTTCCGGTGGTCTTTGAAAAGAGCTAGACACGTCATATATAACACAAGTGTCATAAATTGGGCACCAGCCTGAACTTCCTTCACCCAAACCTATCTCGCCTACACTAGAGAAACCTCTTTAATATTTCCCATGAACAGCTCAGCCAGAATTTGCAAGTACTGAACATCTCAGGAGAATACCAGATCTTATCAGATGTTCTGACTAAAAAGGTTTAGCGAAGTCTGGGTAAACAAGCAGTGTTTTAGTTGCCTTACTAAACTATATTTTCGAAGTTCACCCATCACTAATCATAGTCTGATAGCTTGTCAGAGATCATTGTGAAGAATTCCCCACTGTAAATAAAAGCTGATGAACACAACCGGTTATAATACTTTGGATTTAAATGGATGCATTTTTGGCAAGAAGGTTCTGTCAACATTTATCAGGAAGATGGGCGTACATTTTATGTTGTTTTGGTTCCACAGCTAATTTGGACAGCAAAATGAGATTTCCCTGTAATGAGTACAAAGCCACCTGCCTTGTCTCTTTGGAGGAATTTAAAATATTTAGCATATGAGGTATATCAGAAGAGTTCTCATAAATATCAGCAGGAAAGCTGTCTAGGCATAGAGATCTCCTGAGTAAAAGAATCAGTATTTAATAGCTCCCTTAATCTCACTTAATGTTAATGGACAATTGGAGGAAACTACTCATCTGGAAATTACTTTAGCAAATTAAACGTGGCCAAACATCTTTGCTTAAGTGAATCTGAAAGCAAGTCATCCATCTTACACAGGATTTTAGAGAAGTATCCAAAGTCTGAAGACTGTGTCAGTTTAGTAAATGAAAGTCACTTATGAGCTCGCATCAACATATTGCATTCTCAATCTATGCCTTGCCAGAGCTCAGTAACCAGTTTCTTAGCTGACAAACTCTGCTTACAAGCACTGCATCTCAAAATTTTATGAGACACATGAGCTTTTCAACATTGTTCTAACTCCATACATGTTGTTTGATGTTTTTAAAATTATTTTCTCCTGATGAGACTTGCTCAAGTTCATTGCTGATGTTTTGTACAGTGCTATCATGCCTTGTACAGTGCTATCATGCCAAGTGCTAATTATTATGTATACTATGCCATCTTGCACTTCCACAAGGACATCGCTGAATTTCACAAATATGTTCAACCTTCATTTAATTAAAAAATGTTCCTAATCAGCATAAACGTCGTGTAATTAGCCACCTTCCTTACTATACTTAGTATATCCACCTTCTTTACTCAGTATATCTTAAAGTGTTTTGGTGAGTAAATATTACTCAGTATCATTTTACTAAGAAGCTGAGGTACAATGCAATTACCTGCTTTGCAAAAGGTACCTATAAGCATTGTCCTGAGTCCGTGATCTGTCTTTAAAAACAGTAGCATGTTGCACTTCTAACCACAGTGCATGACTGAGGGAACATGCAATGATCAGGCAGTGGGTTTGAAAAGCTGTGAAGCCCATAGTTTTTCTTCATGTAGAACATGAGTCTGTCAGGGAAGGCATTGGCACAGGACACTAGGGAGGCCAAATAGATATACCGTCAAACATATAGGTACCTGGAGGGTATGTTCATTGGTAGCTATTAGCATCATGGAGATGGTGTGATCTCTGTCTCAGAAAGTCTCTAAACTACTAATTGCCAGAAAAACTGTATCGGGGAGAGATTACTGTACATATGGTCTGCTTGAAACTCTTCGATAAGCATCTGGCAACCGCTGTTGGAAAAATACTAGACTGTCCAGAAAAGTTATCCTTATGTAAACTTCCGTTAAAGAACCAAGCAGATCAATGGAAATGTTGCAGACAGGGAAGATGTAACTTTGAAAAATTGTGGACCTCATATATTTCATACCTGTCTCTTCTTCCTGCATACATTCTTCATCTTTTTAAGTTTTTAAGTCTTTCATTTCAATTAAATGCAAAATTTGTGTAAATAAAAGCTGTGTATACTAATTTGTTGCTTTTTGTGAGTTAAATGAGCTGCTTATATAACCCTTTATTTCATCACTTGTTGTAGCCCATGAACTTCCATGTGAAGTTTTGATCATTGACTTAAATTCACCTCACAAAGTAAATCAGAGAACATTTTTTTTCATTTTTGACATTTGAACATTTTTGACAGTAGGAGACCACATTCATGCCTAGTAAATTCCAATCACTTTTAGTTAAATTACACTCAGCGTGAATTTTGACTGGAGTGTTTATTTACTTTGAAATGGATAAACAAATTTTTAAGTGCCTACTAATAACTCCGTTTAGGTATCTGATGATAAATTAATTCTTCATGTAGCTCTGTGGAAACCAGTGGCGATGAATTTGATCTATGTGATTTCTATTTGAAAGGAAGGATTTGTAATCATACTATACATTGGTTTCCAAGCACTGTCCTTCTATATTTTAGCACTGTAACTAGTATAAAAGAATACGCATATGTTGATTATATGCTGGAGAAAAAGGGGTACCTAAGCTATGCATAAGAGATCAAAAGAGGCTTGCAGGATTCAAGGATCTATACAGATTATTAGAAAGAAAAGAATTGAAATTCTTTTTTATTTCTGACAGTTCAGAATAAGATCCAAATATTGACATGGACACATTCTTCATAATTTCTCTAACATACTAAAAGAATTATTGGTATCCTGGAAGTACAAGATGATCAATCACCACAGTCGGGTGTTAAAAGGCCAATTTCAGCCCTAACAAGTCTAATTCCACTGTAAATCAACAGAATTACATATATTTTATAAAATTATTTCATTTAGATTATTGTCTACCAGCTTTGCAGGCAGACAGTACACTTGTCTTGCAAAAGAAAAAAATACACTCAAATTCAAAAATTATTTTCTAGCAGTATTGTGTATATATAGCTTCAAACACATTTTAAAAACTGTTGTAACTGAGGTTTTATACAATATTTTACCTTTTTAGCCAATCATTCTAATATTGAAGTTCATGTGTTTCTAGGTTTCATTATTGTCATCCTATTACAAAGAATCTAGAAAATAAAGATGAGGATGTAAACACTGAATTAAGCTTGAGCTTCTCATTTTCCAGAATTCATCAGATAAATTTAGAATCAGATTAGGATCATATCTTTGGACATTTGGTTCATGTTCTTTACCGTTCTTATGTATTTATCAGCTTTTCATTGAAGAAGTCTCTGGTGTATTTTTAATCTCTTTTCAGTTCATATTTTTTCAATTTTCAGTTGATATGAATGATAGATATTTAAACACAGTTTGCAGCTGAATTTAAAGAAGCTGTTTCTCTTACTCAGACTAAACTCATGTAAACATAAGCCATTGTTCTTCAAATTAGGAACAGAACTTCTTAAATAGAAAAAAAAATGAAATCTAGAGTATGTCCTGAAGAAAGAGAGGCAAACAAGTTAAAATAATTGCTCTGATTCATGCAAAAACATCTCACATTGAGTTTTAGTTTTCACTTACCACTGAGTAAACTTATCCTTTCTTATATATCCTTTTCTATGAAAGAAGAATATCTGACATGCAGGACAAAGAAATGTATACATCACACTGAGTAGCTTATGATGTAATCAGGAAAATCTTACTTAATGTAGAATCAGGCCATGGCTGGGTAAAACATAATCTAATCATATCCAAATACAGTATAACCTCCCTTTTTGATGGTAAATAATTCAATGTGGGAAGTGAAACGAGGAAGGGTAAGTTGTTAGAACCAGGCAAGTATTGCAGGGGAACTTCCATCTGGCTTCACCCTCACACGACCACAATTTTTCACAGCAGTGCAACGCCAACAAAAATAACTAATTTACTCTGTAAACCTCGAGTAAAGCTTTTGGTGAATCAAGTCCAAATGTCTTCTTGCGTGGTAAGAAGACTTGTGATAGGGCTTGTTCTCTCAATAATTATTGGTGTGCTTAGAAGTATATCTAGGATAAGGCACTATTTTTCTTACACTGAAAGTGTCCGACTTTACTAATACATTAACAAGACTCATTTCCTATTAGTCCTTCCCCCCTCCCCCGTTTTTTCTGTTCTGAAACTCAGGTAAAAAATTGGATTATATTTTTTTTTAAATTCCTGGGCTCTGAATGTTGTACTTCAGCTGTGGTCTTGTCACTGCTTTACTACCAGAAAATACAGCAAAGAGTCACGGTTCAGTTGCTGCTTCCTCATTTCTCCACAGGGGAAAGTTAATCAAGTTTCCTGGCACAATTTCTTTCCCCGCTCCTCTCAGTTGTACTGACCACTGTGGTGGCAGTAAGCTTAGGTTTACCCACCTGCACAGCAATAGAAATACTGGCTAGACTTGACTCTATTTCCTTTTTTACATTGTGGTCTAAATTATTTGTATGCTGTGCAGTGAGGAAAGCATCTTCTACCTGTGAGATCTCTCCTGGAGATCTGATGGCCCCAGTCTTGTGTAGTACACCAAAGGAGGGAAACATAGTGTGTCCAGAGGTTTTGGCATAAGTCTAGACTGAGTATGCAGACACATTTGTATCTTCTCCAGGTTACCAGACCATAGCATATCTGACTGTCCTGGTTTCGGCTGGGACAGAGTTAATTTCCTTCCTAGTAGCTGGTACAGTGCTGTGTTTTGGATTTAGGAGGAGAACAATGTTGGTAACACACCGATG
>NW_008795487.1:2882721-2883766 GCF_000699145.1 Aptenodytes forsteri | reverse complement strand
GTGGGGGGGGGGGGGCGGGGCGGGGGCTGCTGCTTGGGAACTGGCTGGGCGTCAGTCAGCAGGTGGTGAGCAATTGCATTGTGCATCACTTGTTTTGTATATTCTTTTATCATTATTATTATTATTATTATTTTATCTTCCTTTGCTGTCCTAATAAACTGTCTTTATCTCAACCCACGGGTTTTACTTTTTCCCTTCCGATTGTCTCCCCCATCCCACTGCGGTGGGGGGAGGGTGAGCGAGCGGCTTAGTTGCCAACTGGGGTTAAACCATGATACTGACCAATGTGCCAACTGTTTTCCCTTGCTGGCTGAAAATTGTAACAACACGTGAAGCATACCAAACACTTCAAAAAACCCCAAAGCAATGTAGCAGGCTCCATCTCGCCCATGTGCTGGAAACAGAGTGGGAGTCCTCCATCCCGAAATGTCGCTACAGCTTGTGTTAGAGACCTGATCACAGCAGCAGACCAAATCTTCTGTGCATCACACATGGACAAGTGGCATTTAGCTCATCTTGAGTTGTAGCTCACATACAAATTTCAGGGAGCTCATGTCTGAGCCTTCACCCATTAACAAGAACCAATTACTCAAACAAAAGCTTTCTTCGGAAAAGTAACTAAATATTATGCCAAGCCAGTTGTCCCTTTGTGGAGAGCAGAGAAGCAGGTAACTGTGTAATAGGTCAAATCTGAAATTGCTATTCAGTCTAAAATGGTTTATAAAAAGCTAAATACTGCAGAAAATTGTAATTCTAAATGCTGATGTGAATGGGCTTTTGGCAAATCCATGTGATATCTCTGCTCTACTGTCACGCTTGGTCTGACAGCTGCCATTGCCTGACAGTCATTTCAGTAAACACAATTATTATTTTTTTCTCCTACAGGTAACAATAATGTTTTACATTTACAGTGTATACATTTCCTTTTCCATTTATAACAATAAAAGCATATATCTCTTGAAATGCTACCTATATTTAAAAAGGAGGGGAGGGAAAAGAGGTTAAATATCTTGCTGACCAAAAAGAAAACAAAAGAAACAAAATA
>NW_008795487.1:2877204-2882129 GCF_000699145.1 Aptenodytes forsteri | reverse complement strand
GGAGGGGAGGGAAAAGATGTGAAATATGTTGCTGACCAAAAAAAAGACAAAAGAAACAAAATAGTTCTTATTACAAAGTTTGGGTTTTTTGCAAAAGGTACTGACAATTTATACAGAAAAATGAAGAAACCGGTCACTCACATGCAACTCTTCCTCGCAAAAAATACAGCAGATGCTTAAAGTTTTTAGACAGTTAGGGTGGAATCCGCTGCAACTAAATTTAGCACCTAAAAAATGCCCAAATTGTTCTTCTTGATGCACAGTCCTGATGCCCAAGCTCTCCAGAGCTGCAGCGGAAAGAGGCAGATGCCTCTGATAGGCAGATGCCTATCCTATAAGACTAAATTAGATGGACTGGATTTCACCCCTAGGTTTTTCATCGTATTATCCCACCTACCCTTCTCTGATCTTGGAAGCGATCTAGGCCATGTTTGGGAAATTATTTGGGAGTTATAAAGCCAAGGACTACTTCAGTATTTTAACAAAAAGCTGAAATCAAGCAGTGGGAAAAATTCCCTTCAGTCCCAACATCCTGCTCATCTTGCAGTTAGAAATAGGAGAATGAATATTTTTGTAATAGGTGCTTATTTTTAACCCAAAATTTTGCAGTCTTTCATTGGAAAATGGTCAGGATGGATACAGGCCACACATCCCGCAGGAGGAATTAATTTCCAAAGAGAAGGCTGCAGCATGGGATGCTCCCTGGATCGGAGCCAGCCACCTTTTCCCCTGGGTGTGTCAGGAGTCATTCACAGGAATAAGGAGTACAGCCACCACCCGCATCCTCCTGAAGGATCAGGCCCTCAGGAATCTGACCCAATTGCTACCAAAATGGTACAATGGCTGAAGGACATGTGTTCTCACACACAGTTAAAGAAAAAGAGGGATTTTTTTTATTGTTCAATTTTGTTCTTCATGACTGGAAAGAGCAACTGCAAGTCACACTAACACTGCCTAGGGAAGGGACAATATCTGAAGCCACCCAAATGACAGCAACCATGTCCCAATACACGGTGCCAAGCAGCACATGTTCTTGACTCCAGGAAATCCCATGTCAGTGGATGTGAAATGTAAAAGACATGTATAAGCTCTATTAGGAGTTGGATCCTTAGCTGATTAAAAGGAAGGAATCAGTTCACTGAAGTCAGTGCAGCTGCAATAATTTATATTAGCTCAGAACCCAGCCCTAAGCTTCTTTAATGCATGTGGTTTTATTTCTTAATAATTTATTAAGCATGGTTTAAAAGACAAATCATTGATGGTGATTCCTGTCAGAGAGAAAGCTTTCATGCTAGCTGCATTGTGTCTGACAAGGCAACACATGCGGTGGTCCGGCTTCTATTGTACACAAAGAACGGGATTCAATTGCTTAAACATTAGCATCTGTTGCCACTTGAGACATCTCAGGCGACCCCACCTGGTCTCCAGCTGCCTGTCTAGGAGGACACAGGTCTCTTGTAAGTCCTGTGACATACCTGTCAGCCCCATGCAGATGTCTCGGGTATCCTGGGGCATATCAAACGGCACTAGACACTTACGTTCAAGCTACTGAATCCCTCCCAAGGTCTGCAAGGATAGCCGAAATAATGTGTATTGCACAGCTCCTCTTGATTTGTTGTCTGCTTCTTTTACTGTTTTAAAAAACCTTTGCTACCAACTTGTATTTAGTAGCATTTTTAGTAAGATAAATTTCTAAAGCAAAGGGGGTTTTTTGCAGTGCTTTACCTGTGCTGGGGGCTATGCAAAATATTAAATATTATGCAGCTCAGTAGGTCAAAAATAAAGCAATCAGGTAGCTCAGCTTTCTAACCCCGTGGCAGACTATCGCCTGTAAAAGCAAAAGCTTGCTAAAATGACAGATTTTATTTACAAGTTTACTAGAAGTGGAATTAATTCCCCTTAACTTTGGAAAAAGGATTCAGCACCAGACTCCAGATATCTAAGAACCAAATGTAAGTAGGTGTTCACGTCTGAGACAGGTGTGAAAGCTCTCAAAGTAGTGGATGGAATCTACAGCTCAGTTTACACATAGCATGAAGTACCATATTCCACCTCCTACCAAAGGGTGCAGATCTTCTGCAGACCCATGTTACATCTGATGGACAATGTCTCATGCATTTTAAGCCATCACTGATTGCAGTAGATACTTGTGTTTAGGCAATCATAACATGTCCAGTCAATAGAGTACGGAGTCTAAAGAACTATGTGCTCATCCTGAAGAGGGCACTTAAGGCTGGAATCACTCACAGGAACCCAGTAATATTTTATGTGTCTTATCGTGTCTCAGACATCCACAAGGCCTGGAAGACATGACAGAGGTCTTTCGGATTAGTCCATGGCTGAAAGTCAGTTTGGATATCTTTAGTCATCTTAAAAATCATTAGACATCATGTTTAGTCAACTGTACTAAATCACTGCATATGGGCTAATCACCCTGGGCTTCCCTTACAATCAGTGGACAAAAGCAAGCACTTTCAGGATTCAGTTCACCAGATGTATTAGGGATGTGCACATTATAGCAAGGTAAATCATGCCATTACAAGGCACATTTTCCCCCACTGACTACAGAACAAGTCTAAGGTGACTGATGGATACATGGACATCCACAGTGAAGGCTGCATACGGTTAGATGAATCCTTATAATTTCACATTTTAAAAAAATGCATGGTTAAGCAACTCTTTTGGCCTAGTCTTGACTTACATATAAATAAATTGATTTGCTAATGACATTTTGACAGCTCTGGCCAAATATTTTAACAGATTAACTGTGAAGGCTAGAAATAGTTCTGCCTATATCTATAGAACAATTTTAAATACTGTTTTAAAAACAGGATTTGCTTTATGGGTTCAATGCATCATTAATATGCAGCGTACCTAATCACCTGATACAAATATTTCTTATTTGGCAGTTTATGTTGGCAAATGCAAGCTTCATACTGCGTATTGTGGAGACCCACTCAACTTTAACTCCAAAAGCCACTGGGAAAACCTTGGAAGATCTTCTCTAATCCACTCAGCTGTATTTGATTTTCTGCTGGTATTTTATAAGTTTTGTAAATCTGGATGGGATAACATTCTGGCCCTTCTTCTGGCTTCCTGCTTTGCTTTTCTTGCTTACATTTCTGAGTGTAAAGCTTTCATTGCTCATTGAGCAGAGAAGGTTCTTGGAATCACTGAGGCAATACCTCCATGCCCACCTAATTACCTTTCTGAACAACTACAATTCTCTAGATGATTAATGTTTTTTTGAATATTTAGATAATCTTCATGTGAAGCTTTTGCATGAGCCCAAACTTCTGAGGGAGTCATCTGTATCTCTTAGTGCAGCAAAATCAAGTTCAAGTTGTTGTCTTAATAACAAAGTCAGTACAGTTCTTAAAAAAAATTTAAAGAGTTCCTGTGGGTTTGCTTTGGAAGAGGTGCTGAATTTAAATATTAAAGACTCAACAGTATTAAAGGCTACAAAACAACAATATCATTGAATTGAATAGATTCTAGAGAGCATTTTGATATATAATTTATATATGTAAATTATTTCATACTTATGCAAATTAGTCTATTATGAAGCACCCCTGTGTTGTGAATGGCACTTCAGCCCATGGACCCATCAACTGGTAATAAAATAAATACTGAGATAAAATTTGGTTTTAGTTTAAATTTATGTATATTGATGGCACTAAGCTGCAGAGAAGGTTCGAGAGCACAGTGCTTCCTTTTTTACTGAAGATTTAAGAAAAAAGCCATCTGTGCATTTAATGAAACAGCTTTAATAATGTGAATGTTCTGAAATAAATATCAGTCAGAATTACGATTTATATCATTATGGTCTTCAATTGAACTATGAGGATTTTTTGTAGTTAGTGTTGTACATAAAAAGTACTAGTCTGCCCTGGATATCTAGGCATCTAAATGGGCAAAATAAAAATGTAAATTCTAGTCCCCATTTAAACACAAGTAAAGGCTGTCACAATACCAGGCATGATCAGAAAAAAAACAAGATGAGAACTACAGACCATCCTTCTCTTCAAAACAGTAAGGAACAATGTTAGTTTGCCTAATTAAAAGAAAGGAAGGAAAGACAAAGCTTAGCAACACTAAGCTGTCGTTATTACCATAGATTTAGCTGAGTACTCTTCTGGTTCACAGTTTTAAAACAGCAGGACAGTACCAGTGAAACTTAAACTCCTTGCTGGAAATTACCTCCTACTCATTGGGTGAATATTTCAAGGGATTGTGAACAACATCCAACTCTGGGGGAGCAATGAAAATATGTAAAACTTTTTGTAAGGAACTCAAGCAGTATACATGTTGGCAACCACTGATTTCTAGCCAGATGTAAAAAAAAATAGACCTTTCCCCTGCTGTGATTTAGTTCATCTTTGATGTGACGAAGACACTATTATTGATCTGGAATAAAACATAGTTTTACTACTTGGGGATAAAACAAAGGTCAAACATCATGTGTCAAGAAATTTCCTTATGATGGCCCTAGTAGGTCACTACTAGGTAAAACTGAACACACAGAAAAAAAGCTCCTAAAATGCATGTATTTTAGTGTCCTGGTTTTGGCAGGGGTAGAGTTAGTTTTCTTCCTAGTAGCTGGTACAGTGCTGTGTTGTGGATTTAGGATGAGAACAAAGTTGATAACGCACCGATGTTTTAGTTGTTGCTAAGTAGTGCTTACACTAGCCAAGGACTTTTCAGTTTCCCATGCTCTACCGACTGAGAAGGCTGGAGGGGCACAAGAACCTGGGAGAGGGCACAGCCAAACTGGCCAAAGGGACATTCCATACCATGTGACGTCATGCTCAGTACATAAACTGGGGAAAGCTGGCCGGGGGGGCCGCTGCTCGGGGACTGGCTGGGCATCAGTCGGTGGGTGGTGAGCAATTGCACTGTGCATCACTTGCTTTGTATATGCTTTA
>NW_008795487.1:2872506-2877129 GCF_000699145.1 Aptenodytes forsteri | reverse complement strand
ATTATTATTATTATTATTATATTTCAATTATTAAACTTGTTTTATCTTAACCCACGAGTTTTTCTCACTTCTACTTTTCCAATTCTCTCCCCCATCCCACCGGGGTGGGGGGGAGGGAGGAGTGAGCAAGCGGCTGTGTACTCAGTTGCCGACTGAGGTTAAACCACAAAATTTAGATAGGAAGTTTTCAAAAAGCATAAGAATGGAGCATCAGAGGGGATTTCATGGGTCGTCAAGTCTGTTCCCCAGCTGTTGAATTAGGGCTTTCTGTCCTTTCTACTAGAATAACCTTTGAAAGCTATACCGGAACCTCACTTTGGTATCAGGACTTTCTTTTACTCAATGTTATTCATTAGTCTAAAGAATTCTGCACCCTCTCTACTGTGTATTTCCACATACAAGTTCTTTCATTTGTATTATTTGGAGTAATGGCATCTTCTTTACACCTCCTCTCCACTAAGCTCTACAAGTTATAGTCTTTCTCTCCTAATCAAGCTCTTCATCCTCTAACCATCTTAACTGACCTTGTTCAAGTTGAATTTATTGCTTTTGAACACTCGGCAGTAGTTCGGCATTCTAGGTGAGATCTTGCAAAGCTTTGTACCATAGCAGTAATGCCCTTCTTCCGGTACTGGAAATTTTCTTGACAGATCACAAATTTCTTGCATCCCAGCAACTTTCATAGCATACTTCTTTATTTTACATATGATCAATAAGGTGATTTTCCCCTCTCATGCAAATGTCCCCATGATGTAGGAAGTAAGTTGGACTTTTTGGTTGGACTTTACTTCTGTTGTAATTTCAGAATGAAGGATTCAAGACGGCCAAAGATGCACCAAAAAAAAAATTCTGACAGTAGCTCTGTACAATAATTATTTAATCTAATTCCCAAAGCGACTCACAGCACATATGGAACTGAGCTTGAAATCACTGCCATAGCAATAACAAATACACTGTTATGACCCTTCTAGACATCTGCAAAATGGTTGTTGGAGTTTTTAATGCACAAGCACCCAGAATCATTGGCAAGGCAACATCAGATTCACAGCCCTCCTAGGAAATCAAGGAAATAGTGCAAAAATGGCAAGAATACCTCCCGGGAAGAGCTTTCAATGCCAGCTACTTGGTTTTGCTGCCAGTCCTGAATATTGTCATGAAGAAACTGCACTAACACACCTAGATTGCAATTATATCTGAGAAAGGAATTTGATTCAACACACTCAGAGGTAAATCCAATTCATACTAAATAATCACTGCTGGCTATGCAGCTGAGGGCACTTCTGTTTCAGGACAGAGTTGATAAGGGGGAACTTGTTTAGGCAAACTTCACTGAAGAAAACAAAGAGACTATTCTACATCTTACAATTTTTTATTTGCTTTTTTACAAAACAAATATCCTAATTGTGCTTCCTTTCCTTTCAGTCAGTGTCTTCAGCCAAGGCAGGAAACAGAAGTGCTAAATTAAAGTGACACTGCATGTTTGAGAAGCCAAAACAAGATCAGGACAAGATGGAAATCCTGTGAAGATGACTGTACTTGGGTATCTTTCAGTTTCCTTTAGATTATGCAGAGTTTCCAGTTAAGACATGAAGAAACATTCAAAAATTTGTCTCCTTGTCTCTAACAAAACAATCTGTAAAGGCTCAGTTGTGCAAGGTCAGAACACCCATAGATTTGCATAGGACAATATCTTGCACTGTTTGATATTCAACATGTTGTTCATTAAAAATCTAATTGATTCTGTGGGAAAGTGTAAATAAAACTAAGAATTACTCATGTTTAGAAATTGGCCAACCTCTCTTTCTGGGTTGAATTCTCATTCTATGATAGACTAAAACCTTAGAATGGGAGAAATATTGCTGGCTGAATTTTTCTTTTAATACTGACCACTGTACAAAGTGTTGATGTTTATTACATTAACTCAAAAATATTTTTTTGTTTCTCATAGCCTTGAAATTGTACTATTGTGTGATAAATTATGCAGAAAATTAACTTCTTTTAAAAAACTGCAGTCCCAGCAGTTGACTACTAAGTCCAGTGAAAGGCTGGTTTGGGTAAGGAAGGTGGGATTTAGCAGCACTAAGTGCTCGGGAAGAATATAGTTGGAGATTTCCAGACGCTTTAATACTCAGAGTAATATTGACCTCAGAAAATTTCACCAAACTGTAAAGATTCAGCCAAGAGAATAAATAACTCTTATATTACATGGGAATATGAGGCTTTATTACCATCATTTTCCTTGTGTTATCTGCCCTCTCTTCAGACAGCCAGATACTTGTAGCAGCTTTAGGAATGAGAGGTCTTCTTTACAGACAAATTTAATGCCCATCTGCAAACTGTTTTTCATCCTAGAACAATATTATTTCTGAAGAACTAAAATAACACCCCGTTTTATTAGGAGTTTATTGTTTTGTTATTAGGAAGAGAAGAGAAGGGAGGAAGAGGGAAAGTGATGTGTCTTTAAACTTGATATCTGGGCCAATACTTTTCCTGGCATAAACCTAAAGCCAAGCTTAAATGTTTGCCTTAGATCCAGAAGCTATAGAAAAATAACACCAGCCAGGAAATGCACTTGGAGCCAACTGGAAGCCTTTACAAACTCACTGTATACTTCAGCCTGTGTTAGTTCTTCTAAAATTATGGAACTAGATGAAAGACATGCAAGAATGAAAATAACCATGAGTGAGTACAACAAGTAGTGTTTAGCCATTTACAATAAATTGCCATTTACAATGCCTGTGTTTAGTTAAAATAACAGGCCGGTGTGAAATGATATTTTTCTTTCCTTTTCCTTACTCCTCTCCTCTCCTCTCCTCTCCTCTCCTCTCCTCTCTTCTCTTCTCTTCTCTTCTCTTCTCTTCTCTTCTCTTCTCTTCTCTTCTCTTCTCTTCTCTTCTCTTCTCTTCTCTTCTCTTCTCTTCTCTTCTCTTCTCTTCTCTTCTCTTTTCTCTCCTCTTCCTCTTCCTCTTCCTCTTCCTCTTCCCTTCCCTTCCCTTCCCTTCCCTTCCCTTCCTTCCCCTTTTCACGTGTAGTACAAATTTAAGGAGCTAGGACAGAGAAGACATCATTCTGGTGCTAAGACTTAAATCTCCAGCTTTTTTAACTCCCATTGGGCAAAAGCATGAAAGAGAAATAAATCTTTACAAGTTGACACAAGCACAGAGTGAAGAGAGGAACTAAAAATATGCTAGTGATCTAATGCTGTCCATAAATCACTAGAAAAGAAGAGGGTCCATTGTCATATGCCTCAGGCATTGTTATAAAGTAGGTAGGAGGAAGAAAAACTATCCATAGGGTAAGTTATATATCATTTATAGTGTTTAACTTTTTTCTTTGCTACAGAATTTTCCAAGTAGTGCATACAAAAGACGAGAAGATGAAGATAGAAAGGAAGAGATAGCAGAGTCTTATCTCTCAAGAAAGAACTGGCTTTCCAAGTTTCATTAGGGGTTTGGGCAGTGACCGTAGCATAGCCACACACATGCACAACACAGCCTAGAGCATCAATGCTGAGCACTGGCATGCCCTTTTAGGCTCCCTCTCTGAGAGCAGAATTCATAACATCCAGTTGTTCTCCTGCCACCCAGACTGTCTTGGTAGGTCTCAACGCTTCTGAGAGGGATTCACAGGTAGCAGGAGTGAGATGGAGCAACTAATTCAGCCAGTAAGAAATGTCAAGGAGAGAGAATAGTTTTGATTTACAACTTTATCCCTATCCTCCAAACTTGGTGTTTCTGTAAAATGGGGATCTGAATTCCCAACCTCTATCTGGAGCAAGAGGCAAACAAGTATGCAGAGTCAGAGTACTGATGGAGACCCATCTTAACAGCCAAAGGTCAGGTGAGACCGCCAGATCCACATTTTTCGAAATTATCAGGGTCTTTTTGTCCTGAATCAAACCAAACACATACCAAACTAATGAACACCAAAAATAGGCCACATCAAATAATAAGAGTTATGGAAGAATGCAGTGCTTGTTTATTTGTTTGTTTATTAGTTTAAAGTTTCTTTCCATATAATCAGGTTTTGTTATCGGACTGAGAAATCCCTGAACAAAGTAGATTGACTGGATGGAAAAGTGTCTTTTCTGCTGCTATGTTACCTTGGAGGAAAAAAAAAATACCTACAATGTTTCAAAAGAAAACTAATAAATTACATTGAAATTAAAATCCTATTTTAAGAAAATGAAATCACTTTGACCATTTTCTCCTTGAAATAATCTTGGGCCTTGTCTGGAGTTTGTTAAGTCTGTCAAAGCATGGACAAGGATAAGATTCATTTAATCACAAGTGTATTTCTACGTTAGATTTCCTTGCAACAAAGTCAACGGTTTCTACAAAGATTTACTCGAAACACTTCCCTGTATGCGAACAATTTTTTTTTTAAAATACTGCTCCTGTCATTCTTGCCAAAGCAACAGCAGTGCTAAATAAACCTAATGAAAATGACACTTTAGTTAAGAGAAAGGTTATTAAGAGAGCTAAAAGTGTTTATGATAAACTCTGCTGGGTTTCAGAAAAACTCTCTGTGATCAGTATCTTATATAGCCTGTTACTGGAAAGTAGATAAACTACTAATGATACCATCTCTGGCATATCCTATGCTCCAAATAACAATTATCAT
>NW_008795487.1:2870887-2872492 GCF_000699145.1 Aptenodytes forsteri | reverse complement strand
AACTATTATCATTTGAATATATTGAAAGGTAACTACATTGTTGACTTTTTTTCTTGTGGGGCTTTGTATAAATTATTTTTTATTAAAAAATAACATAAAGCCCAACAGAATTTAATCTGTAGGATTTTTTTTTTTTCTGACCCATGTTAAGGACAACAAACTACTGACTGATTACCAGAAAATATTGTAAGACATTTCCCTAGTGCCTCTTTTTTCCTTTCTATCTGTATTTGTAATTACTTTCCTGCTTGCCTATCTGTTTGGTAGCCCAGCAGTTGTATTTCATTCAAACCATACTCGCATATTTTTTAGATTGTTACATAATACTGAGTTCCTGATTTGCAATGCATAATGCCCTGTCTCCTGTGATAACTCTGTCTGCTTAACAGGACAAATGCTGCCCAAGAAAGCCACGAGCAGTGAGGTGAAGCAGCACTTCTTAGTTTTTTCTTGCATTTTGCATAGTTTTTTAACCGTTCTGCTCGGGAGTGAGGAAACACACACTGCTGTTGTCACCTTGTTATATTGCAGACTATAACTTTAAACTTAGGAGACACGAGATCAGGACTAGGTCTGCAGAAAGTCATGTTCTGCGAGCAAAAGATAACTGAATCGAATACTGGGTAAACACTTGCTTATACATTGCACTCAGAGTCACTGGAGGAGGCCTGCAGCTATTTAGGGAACACAGAAGATGCAACCAGGAGACCTGGACAAGTGGAAGACTAAGTGGGAGAGCAGTGAGCATCTGAGAACAGGAAGTAGGAAAAGACCCTTAAAACTAAGGCTGAAGATTTTGATGCAAAAGAAGGCGCAGTCTATTAAAAGACTCTTGGGAAAGATTAGCGTGGTCAGAACAATATGCTCTTCCCAATAAAAAATCAAAACATTCTCATTTGTGGAAAATGAAGATAAATCTTTTTGTAGGCAGAGCTAGTGGCACTCCTCTGCCTTATGCATTAAAATAACAAGGAGTTTGATGAGAGATAACACCTTTTTACTCCTTGCTAAAACCCTGGCCAAAGCCAAAACCAAATATTTGGAAACATTGTAATCACAGCTTCGTCTTGCCCAAGAAGGACTGGGAGGACCAGGCCTTGGCCAACCATTTTCTAGTACTTGTTTGCCATCTGCTCTGAAATTTCTTGACTTTCTTGGGCTGTAGCCTCTGTCATAAAAATCATCTGTTAGTACTGATGGGAAGGACTTTGTTTAAAAGTGAGGGGGGATTTGCTACTGGTTTTGTTGGCCGGCGTGTTAATTTCAAAAGTACTCGGCTGACTAAAAGTACTTTACTTGACTATAATCTCAGTCACCAGTAGAGTGCATACATTTTATTTATGAGCTTCCTTCCAGTTGTAACCTGATTTGCTAAAAGTTTATGCCTTTCTGTCTGCAGGTCTCCTCCTAATACCTGTTGTAACTTGTAATCAATTTCAACCAAATTCAAGAAGCGGTGGAGGTCTCAGGGATGGCAAAATCTCGTAAGACCTGGGGACTGGGTAAAGGAGAGAGAGCTGAAGTAATGCATCACTGAAGGAAAGGCATTAACGGGAACTTGACCACTATCTGTTACATGGTGCCTCTTGCCACAGGACTTGGGGG
>NW_008795487.1:2856357-2870590 GCF_000699145.1 Aptenodytes forsteri | reverse complement strand
GGGGGGCCGCGGGGGCGCGGCCACAGCACACTGTGTGCTGTGTTGGGGCTGGGGAAGGCAGGAGGGAGCCTGGGGGATGGCAATGGGGGGAAGGGAACGAGAAAGAAAGGAGGAATGGGGTGAAGCCATACATGGTACTGAGGGGTTTCAAGGGCCTTCCTACTTAAATCCACAGAAAAAAAAAAAAATCAGATTTCATTAACTCCACCACACACAAATCTCCTCAGTTTGAGAGTTTGTTTCACTGTGGTTGTTTTTTTTTTATACAAAAAAGTACATAAATTTGAAATTCCTATTTTCTTCACTTACTTGTTTACTAGAGATAGGTTGTGGGCAGGCGTTCCCAGGTGGAGGCAGAGACCCAAAAGTGTGCCCAGGAGGTAAGAGCAGCCACCTCAGAGCATAGACCAGGGAGTTAGGAGAAACCTCTGGGTGCAGTGGGACTACCTTGTGCCCGCCCCAGGAGGCTTTCTTCTGCCAGCACACTATTTTCTGTCTCTAAATCTCCATGATTACCCGCTTTAAGACAAAAATTGATAATAAGTTTATCTAATTATAATGCATCACTGAAGGAAAGGCATTAACAGGAACTCTACTGCAGTCTGTGAAACTGGTAAGTGGAAAACCATCTCCCAATTTAACAGCCCTTCTACTGGGAGATATGTTTTATTTATGCTAGGCTGGAACTGGTTAAAAAAGCTGCTATGTGAAATGTACAGGCTATATACGACTTCATAAGCCCACTTAACTGAGGCTAACTTTAGAAGTCCTTGGCCAATGTTTACTTAGCCACAATAAGCCTACTGTAAATAATTAAAAGGCTTCTTTGTTTCCTTTCTAGTTTGTGTGTTGTAGAGTTGGTTTATTGTTGTTGGGTGGCAAGTTATAAGGATTTCCTAGGCCAGCTCATTTATTTTATTTGGCTATTGGGCCTCGTTGCCATTTGGAAATTTCCTGATTTGGGTTGTATTTTCTGGGCTGCTTTCAGAGGCCTTTGAGCATGAGCAATCTGAAGGGAGAAACTGTGAAGGTTAATAAAGGACTGCAGCTGTTAGAATGAGCCTCACACAGCAGCCCTGCTGTCACCCTTGAACTCCTGGCATCTTTCATCACCAGCCTCCCGACCCTTCTTTCTCCTGACATCATGAAGCAAAGGTAGCTAAAAAAGTGATGTGGGAGACCAGGAGATGAAAAGCAGAGACCACCTATCAATAACAAGTTCATGAATCCTCATGGTCCCACAGGAAGCAACATCCTCCATAAAATACACAGACAAGAAAGGCTGAGAAAGCCCACGCAAGTGATGCAGGCTCACGGCGGAGACCTGCAACAGAACAAATCATTTACCCCAGCTCTTCCTGGGGTAGGCCTTAACCATTGGGTCCTTTTCCTCCTGATAGTACAGAGAGGAGGAGGTGGAGAAGGAGGGTTAAGAAGTAGAAATATGGGTGAATACATTATCGATGGCAGGTGGAAGGAGTTTCTGATGGAGGAGGCCTGAAAAGGTTTTTAATGCCACCTATTTCAGAGAGAGTCCACTTCATACACAAAATGAGCGCAACGCAGCACTAGGATTAGCTTCCTCATTCGACAGAGTTAAAAGGTCTATAAGATAATGCTTAATAATACAGTACAAAGGATTATTTTCCCGTTTCCCAGTCTGGTTGCACTTCTCAGCCACATTCTGATCCCATATCACGGGTTCAAAAATGAACCATGCACTTCCTCCTATCTTCAAAGCCTGCTTTAGAAAACATGATCATTCAGGCCAAAGAACAGATGAGTCGATTCATAGTGAATAAGTCTAAAACCAGCCCGATTTTGTTCAGTCAGTGTCCTTTCAGCTGTGACAGCTGGTGGTGCCAGTTAGTACGAACTGTGCCACTGCCTCTGTGCTACGGCTGTATTTTGCAGGCTGGAATGCTGAACTGACAAACAGGTTTTGCTGTTTGCCATGTGCTCCTGCATTTGCTTATCCATCTGGATTGATATGCCTAGCAAGAGATTAGCTCAACGGGCCCTTGATCCTTTGCAAAGGCCTCTAGGCAGTTCCATCTCACACATGATAAATAATAAATAACATTAATGGAACGCCAAGAATGTCATTAATAATTTTCAGATATGTAATTCATATTTAGAAGCATTTCAGACATTGTAAAATGCTCAAGTACCAATGACACGGAAATGTTTGTCTGAGTGCGTGACAAAGAAGAAACCATGGCCACTAAGAATGTGTTACTATTGTTGGGGTTTTTTGTTGTTATGTCTTTTTTTTTTTAAGCTGAGACTAATTAGAACTGACTGAAAACTTGACAGTTGAACATTGATAACAACTGAGCTTACAAGTTAAAACCTCATGGCCATGAACAGGACTACCGGGGTTGTTGAAGGCTAATGATATCGATACAAGCAGTCCATGCAAATAAGGAGACTCTAGAGCTAATAAATGCGTCATTACATATGGTCTGAATGTGAAATCAGTTGACAGCAAATGGGTCCATGGAAACATACATAAATACTATACAACAATCTGTATGGAGGACAGTTGCTAATGAATGACCAGGGAGGGGAAAAAAGTCCCCACAGAGAAGGCTATTAATGTTGTTATCTACCACTAAAACATAAAATAGCACTGGAAGTTGTATGTATAGAAATGGACAACCGAGTTGTGTTTCTTACTGTGTTGGGGGCAATTTAGTAATGATTTGTCTCAGACTATCAGAAACTCCTCCTTCAGTTACTGAAGTTGGACAATAAGATTTCTCAAATCAAATCCCAACTCTTCGTAGTCACTGAATCACCTCAGCTGATGCGAGAAGATTATTTTTGTTCTGTCATCTTGTTTACGTGATATCAGAAATAGGCCTGGCACTCTGGAAATGAAAGAAGACAAAACCAGTTTTATAGGTTCATTCCTGCAAAGTGCTGAACAATCCCAGTGATTTCAGACACTTAAAGCTAAGCCTATAGTTAAAATATCTTTGTGATTGCCAGAGTACCAATATTCTCTGGGTTGAACCTCGTGATTGAACTTTGGCAGCAGCATGAAGACCGTCAAATTCTTGTGCCTGGAAAGAACCCCCTGACAGCTGAGGCAAGTTGGGGCAGGATTCCATCTGAAACAACAGGTATTTAAATGCAGGCTTCCCTAGGTTGGTATCTGTACTCACATTGTAGTCAAAGGGGATTATCAATGCAATCAATGGTTCTCAATACATTGTGCACCCAATTCCCTTTGACATGGTTGTTGTCAACTCATACAGGGTATCCCTCCTGATATATACACACCAGTTGCCACTCCAGTAAGGCATGGGTCTCCAGTAGTGCGTGGGTCCTGTGCCACCTCTGCCAGCCTTATGCAGATGTTTTGGTTACTATAAGGCATCTTAATGTGGCACAAGGCACCTAAGTTTAGGTGCAAAGAAATCTAGAGGGGTTTACAACTGATGAAAAACAGGGGGTCACTTTAGGGTGAGTGCTAGTACTGCATGAGGGAGTTTCAAAAGAAATTCCCTTCTAGAAGGCCAAATTTCATGTTTATTTTTAATATATTTAACGCTATTAATCCTTGGAGTATTTCCAGAGGACAAGATTTGGTTCCCAAATGTTGTTGCTGGCCACCATATGAGATACCCTAGGGTATTCAAAAAGTCTGCTTAGAACTTGCAGATAAGACACGGGACTTTTGGGAGACCTTCGCACCTTCAGAGCGGGTTTGATTCAATTGTCTAAATACAGATTTCTTTCTACTGTCCCTTGAGATGCCCTAGCTTACCACACCTGGCCTCCATCTGCAGCTCCAGGGGGCACAGGTGTCCCAAAGTTCCCGTGATGCTTCTGCCAGCCATGTGGATTTCTTTCACATATTAGAACATTGCAAATAGCACCAGGCACTTATATTTAGTCAACCAAACTAATGAAGACCACTGCTAAGAGGCAAAAGGCACAATAGATGGATGTATAAGCAGGAAGAAGCATAAAGGTTCTTTTTTGGATCACTGGGTTTGGACCAGTGATGAAATACGCCACATTAATCCACAACTGGGCAGTTCAGTTCACCTCAGATAATTAGTAGGTGTAGTTTGGATCTTGTTTTCGATCTTGTTTTAGAAACAGTCATTTCAAGATGATGACTTAAAAGAAGATAGGACCAATTTCATTTACAGTAGCTACATGCTGTTGAAAGTGTCTCAAATTTGTAATAGGTGCTTCTCATCTCTCCATCCCTCCACACTCCTCTTTTTAGTAAATGCATTTGCCGAAACACTGTAATTCATATCAGCAAGTAGGGTTTTGTAAATTATTTTAGCAGCTTTTCTAATTATTTTAACTGGTGCTTGGAATCCTGTGACTGTACAATGCTTCTGTTTGTAAAATTATGCTTAAGTAAGAAATCAAACAGATAACAAGTGCCTAGATCTCTGCAAACAGTACAGTTTCAAGTAATCCTCCAAAGAAATTTTCATGTATTCGTATTCCAGAAAAGTGTGAAAAGGAAATTCTCCTTTCTCCTATCTTTTTGCACTATCAACCTCCCAGGGGGTTGGGTTTTTTTTCTTCCTATACTGAGACTATTTTTCAGTGTTAATGCATCACAGCACAGAAACATAGTATTAGATTAGCAATCACCAATATGGGAAAAAAGATATATATCACTCATATCTTTTGTAGGGTACTAGAGAGGCAACAAATACAAAAGATATGATCAGTTAGAATACACACATAAAATACTACAAAATTCATCAGTGTTCCTGTTACTTCATACATGCAGCATGACACTAGGATTGTGACATATTCTTATGTTTTATAATCCACACTGTGCCATGAAATACTTTAAAATATAACAGAAAAACAAAGTAATTTTACAATATTTTAAATGCATCTGCATAATGTCACGTACTTTAGCATATGTGCAACAGATGTTTTCTTACATTAAATATACAGAATACACGTTACTTTCAGAGTTGGAGGATAGGTGACAAATGACAGGTTTTGCTGAGTTCAGTGCTTGAAATCTAACTAATACATCAAAATGCTGCTTACTTACAATAGGTAGATCTGACCTTTAAAACTACAATGTTGGAGGGTCACTCATCCTGAAGTCCAAATGAGAAGAAAACCCAAAAATATTCTGATAGCTGTCATAATGCTCCACAAATATTTTTAGGACATGGTTTAAAAGACCAAAGGCTTTTCCACTGTGCCTTTGGCCCAGCTTCCTTAGAAATCATCTGATATAAGATCATGTAGGACAGTGAAGTTAAGGCTTTAGATTTAGATGGTTTTGACGGTGTCTTCTAAGTTACATGAATGAGCTGATTGTCAAATTTCCATTATTTGGTCATTGAAATCTTTTAATGTTATCAAAGCCCAGGACATTTTTCATAAATGCCTCTAATCTAAGATTCACTTCCTTTCTCATTTAAACACAGTCATATTTAGTTCCTTTCCAGGGCATCACACTGGCTCCGATGCTCGTGTTCATAGTCGTCTGCCCCAAGCTGCTCAATAACGACTGCAGCACCAGCTGAGCCTCTGACTTTATACAGCTTCAGAAGCTTTTTCTGTAGCGTACTCACTTTGAGAAGGGGAAAAGAACTCCCACTCTGACTCACACAAATTTCAGTGGGAATTATGCCACTTAGGTCAAGGGGAATGGTGTCCTTTTCAAAGATTCAGTGCCTGCTGTAAGAAAAACATGGATAATTCTTTGGGGGTGTATGCTTAAATTTTTCAGTTTTACGCATGGAGGTTGGTATGGAAATGTAATTGAAAACATAAATAATAAATGTATTACTGGCACAGGAGTTAGATGTAGTTTCTTGAGTTCTTGGCTCACGCCTGTGGGAACAGCAGGGTGGCATATTTTTCATGTGGTTTAAAATCCAAGCTGTTTTAAATATTACTGAGCACCAAACAAATTAGTAACTGAAGTCCATTAGGCTTCCTAAGAATTTCCTTCTTGGATTGTACCTGGGACTAGCCAACTAAAACCACACTCGTCTACTCATCCTTCTGGAATTACTTAGTAGATTTCTAGGCTTTCTGATGTGCTCATTTCCATACTATCTGAAAAATAACAAGTTTATTCTTGTAACGCAGAGATCCCCCTTTAGCAAACATGTCACTGAGGTTCGGAGGGGCTTGTTTAAATCTCATAGGAAGTCAGTAGCAGGACCTGGCACAGAGGCTATATCTTCTTAGGCCTAGACTTGTATCTGAACCACAAAACAACTCCTATTTCATCCCTTGATGACTAATTCATTAGCAGAAACTTTTCCCTAGTAGTGGCCAATGAAACCCAAAAGACAGGCTCGTGACTTCTCTCACTGGATTCTACTACCTACCTGGTAAATATTTTCAGTATCAAGGGCCTGAGAAAGCAAACTGAGTCCAACCCCACAGCAGCACAAAAGTGGCTAGCCGCCTGTGAGCCTCAGAAGGTTCAGAGGTTCAATTTGGAGATCTACCAAAAAGTTCAGATACTTGTACACAGTTTATCCAAACAATCTGAACCCTCAAGAATGCAGACATGGGCCTCCTGAGAACAGACATTTTAGTTAGATTTCCATTCGTTTCTGTTTCCTTTTATGCCAGAAATGCAACAAAAACGGCCTTTGTTTTGGGTTTGGATTGTTTTTTTTTTTTTTACTTGAGAGCTCTAAGTGGAGCCAGAAGCATCAGACAGGAGCACAGATTTACACTGAAGCAAAGTGCAGCGGGGAGCTTATCAAAACTCATCAAGGTTTGGTTTGAATTTCTGAGTGTGTTTGTGTGCTTGTGCATGCACGCATATGCGTGTAACTTATTTTTCAGTCTATACTCACTGGCCCATTCAGAGGGGATACTGTTACAGTTAATTCCGCCCAGCCCCCAAAGATGAGAAAGTAGCCACTTGGTACCCCAACAGGTTGCAATTTGAACATTTTTCACTAACCACCAAGAATCCAGCCCCTTCAGAAGTTGCTTTCAATATCTGGTTGCCTCCACAAATGAAGGAAATCGCAGCCACCCAGGGTCGATGTAGGCAGGTTCAATAAGCTGCTCACTCATCTGCCTGGCTGGGAGGGGATGCTGCTGAATGTTTAGGGAGCAATTGCTGATGCAGTTCTTAGCACTGCTATCTCTAAGTCATATGCTTTAAAAAGCCACTGAATTGGCATCGTTCGCTCGCTCTTTGTGTGTCAGGACAGGGGGTACCCTGCAATGGCCTGCAATGAATGATGGAAGTAGGACCAGTCCATTACCTTTTCAGTGTATTTGATAGCATAGGATTGCAAAATGCCATCCACTGCACACAGCACTAATTGGCCTGCCATTGTTGAATACTCATATGAAGGATAAAAGGGCTTTATTTTTCTTTGCTTGCACTGTTATTTTTTGTGTTTATTCTCCACTGTCACACCCCCAGTAATAAAGGCTGGCTTTTCAAAAAAAGCTTCTAAAAATTCCCACCTTCAAGTACTGAGACACTTGAGAATCCCACTTCAACGTTCATCAAAGTGGGTTCACAGATGAACATTTGCTAGTGCACTTCAGCAGCAGCTCAGATCCTAACCAACAATAAAAGGGGAACCAAGGTGCAGCATCTTTTTTTAGCTTCTCCGATCCACAGGAAAAGAGAGAATGAAAATTCTTCTTTAGGCTTTGGACCAAAGAAAGCCCAAGAGGTATCGGATTAGCTATAACTTTTGACAGTGTTGCTCATGGACGTGTGACTAGTAAATTGGCACCATAAGCTGACACTGTTTTCTTAAAATTTTTCTTGTTTTTAATAAAATTATTCAGTAAATGTCATGATCTTTTAACCCTTTACACCTTTAAAGGGTGTAAGCTTGTGAAAGTGAAAAAAATAAACACAGGAAAAGTTTTAGAAACGTATATCATCCTGTTTAGTAGATGTGCAGACCAATCTTTCTCAGATTTTCTAAATATAGCTGGTTTTATTCAAAAATTTTGAACCTAATAGCCTTAACACATTGTGCGAAAATATTTGCTCAGGTTCATTGTTCACAAGCATTTTCCTTTCACCCCTTCCTCCTCCTGCCCCACACTTTCTCTGCTTAACTAAACACATAGGAAATTAACAAAGTCTGTGACCTAACAAGTGGCAATTCATAAATTCATTAGATTAAAAAAGACTAGTAACATAGCAATTCCTTTAATAGGTTTCCTTCCAATCTCTAATTTACATTTCTGTCTGCCCTGGCAAAGATATTACTTCGTTAAGACTTTTTTTTTCCCCTAAATTAGAGAAATTTTAATGACTTCTCTTATTTATTGCTTCCATATGCAAGTAGTTATCTTTCTTGCAAATGGAAATGAGACCCAAAATTGCAACAAATGGGGCCAAGCCACTGAGTGCATATGTTCCTTTTTGGAGAAAGTACACATGCCTGATCGAATTAACTTTAACCTCTCTGTCCATTGAACAGACATCCTCTAATGTGGGGGCTTTTAAAACTATTCTCGTTAAATTTATTTTGAATCGCTGAGAACACTCTATCACGGTTTCAGCAAATAACCTCTGATAATATTAAACACCTGGTAAGCGCGGTACCCAGGGGACCCCGTGCTGCCGTGTTTGACCCGTGACCTTCGGCAGTGAAGTTCGGCCCTTGTGATCCACTCGGGTTCAGACAAGAAAGCTATTCTGAGGGAAAACACCTGCTCGCGAGGGCTGACCCCAAGCCAGTGCATGGCTGAAAAAAGTCAGCTGGATAGAAAGAGACCAGAGCCCCGTGCAGGTGTTTCCTACAGCACCACACAGCTAAAAAATGAGGGAAAATAAAGGATAATGTGGGTAACAGTTAGGCGCTCCCTCAGCTGTTTATTTGTATTTGCATAGCTCGAGCTTCTCCTGGTAGATGCCAAGGAAATGAAGAAGAACCTACTGGTTCTGCATTTCTGAATCTCCTGGCACAGACCGCCAGCCTGGTGGGCTCCAATGGGACTTACAGCCATGGCAAAAGACAAACGTGGAGGCCTCTTCCCCTCTTTCCTACCCACGGCCTTCACTGCTGTTTCCATATTCAGAAAAAAACTTGTGAGTGGATGGCTTCTTCCTCAGGAGAGTCTTTTTGGCTCTTGTTTTCCTCTTACTGAGATGTCCTTTAATCTACCCCTATTTGAGAAATAAATTGTAAATGAGGAGTTAAAAGCAGCAACAACAAAACCTCCCGCTAGGAAAGAGGAAGAGGTAAATCCTTCCCTAGCTAAATTAAGGTTTTTACAGCATTTTATTTTATGCAGTGCGATAATGATTCTTTTTAAGTAGAGTGGGCTCCACTTTCATTCAGTATTTTTTAGTCAAACGTCACATTACTCATTTTTGTCAACAGGTCTGCACAGCGACGGGGCAGTGAGAGGAAAATATTTAATCTATCTCTTTATTTATTAAGTAAGTATCACAAAATAAGATGACAGGGATGGAAACCTAACCCTTTTGAAATTATTCCGTTAATTTCTTCATACGCTTTTCTGCAAGGTCACTGTTGGATGCGGGACTTGAATGTCACTCACTCACACACTCAAGGGCTGTCAACACACCTCTGTTCACCCAATGAGAGCACCTTCAGCTGGCATCAATAAAACCCTTCCATTCCCAACAGTCTCGGAGTCTAGAGCTCTCAGATATTAAACAGCCAATTCTGGACCATTTAAAAAGAGATGGGAGGCAGTGGTAGGGGGAAAGGAATGGTTGTTTCTCTGCAAGAAGAATTCAGCTACGACTTGTCAGAATTCATTTCAGCTTTGCCTTTTATAGCCTTCAGATCCGAATTGCTTTCCATCACTCTGGCGAAGGCAGGGTTTGTATGCCTGTCCTAGACGTGAAAGGTCAGTGCAGTGTGCGTTGCACAACCAGTCTCATTAATACAACCAGATTAAAAAAAAAAAAAAAAAAGGAAGAAAGGAAGAAGAAAAGAAGAAGAAAGGAAGAAAGAAAGGAAGAAAGAAAGAATTATTGGCAAGCAGAGTGGTACTAACAATTTGCCTTCATCTTTTGCCCAGCATCTTGGGCCTGATAAAGCCCAACATCTGAAAACAATCATTGGAGCATATTAGGGTTTTTTTCCAAACCATATCAAACTACAGTGTAATAATGAGACGTTTATTCTGCGGCATTTTAAGGTTTAAACAATTTGCAATCTACTTCCAAGATGAATGAGATGGAAGCAGGAAGAACACAAGTTCTTTAAGTAACTTCCTCACTGTTCCCTAGTCATACACTGGGAACACTTGACACCCAATTGCATTCATCCTGCTGGAAGTAAATGCAAGTCATCACTTCACATAAGGCTGTTGGTATGATTTCTGCCAGGGCTGATAACAATGTCCTATTGTTGACGAGCCTCTGTCAGTTCCACTTAGCAGTGAGAATGTCAAATTGTCAAGTGTTTTTAAGAGTGGAAGGTGAGAGACAACCAGTACCAATTTCACTTGGAGCCAGAGGGTTGAATCTCCCCCAGATGTCCTCCCTATACAGGGTAACACAATGTGATGGGAGGCTGTAGCCACTGGAAAAACAGTGAAGACATTTTTTAAGATTACGCTCCTGGGAGTGTAAGAGGACAGTTCTTTGCTTATTCTTTAGAGAAACTCCAGGTTGTCTCTAACAACAGCATAAAAATTAAATTAAATCCGGACATTAGACCTGAAAATTTCCAGTCCATCTGTAAGTTCTCTGTTCTTAGGGGACTTCCTTCTGCCTGCCTATAGCACTGCTATTGCTTAAACTTCACTGCTGGTCCCAAATAGTGGTGCACAGTCATTATTCCATACAGAAGGAAATCTGACCTGTAAAGAATCACAACAGGTAATCGGATAGCTTACTCCATGCTCACACACTAACGCACTGAGAGTCCAATCCAGGTCCTAGCGGAGAAACACCTACATTGCACCGCTGTCTCCACCAAGGGTCCCTGGGCTGAATGAGCGTAGGGACACAGGGATGGATTTATCTCACCTGAATTCCACCAAGGTCCACTGTGTTTCCTGCCAACAGAGAAAGCAAGGTGCCTCTGAGGTTCCTGATGATTTAAATAGCCAGAAAAAGGCCCCAAACAAGGGGGTTGCCTAGAAGAAATATTAGGAAAGGGTCCTGGAGTAGAATTTAGGCCTGCTGAAAATAACCTGTATCCTTTTGCATCTCTTAGGGGCATTTCTTTCAGGCTGAGCCTGGTAGAGAAGCCAGCTCACTACAAGTCACCCTCTCACTGCTCTGCAGACAAGAGACATGTCAACTTCCAGGACTCGGCTTGGTGGCTTTCACAGGCACAATATTAAATATGAAGAAACACTTTAGAAAAATAATACCATAAAGAAAGCTTTCCGCTGTGCTTTATTAATCTTTGTCTTCTGGTTCAACCTCAAGTAATCAGCTTTCAACACTGTCTGTTTTAATAGCCCACTATTCTTCTCTCCACCATTAGCTGCCTATTCCAAACCGTTTCTGCATGAGCAGAAGCCAATTACAGCACACAAGACAACTTAACCTGATACAGTCCCAGGGCTCTCCCTCTGTTTCCCGTGTGCTGGATACCCGGTGGCATCCTCGCTGGTGCCTTACTCATCCATGTTATGCCATGGCATTCTCCACGTGGCAGTCTCAGTTTCCAGCTGAGCACTAATCCTACCAGGAGCTTTTCTATAAAGTTTTATTCACTGTTTCGCAGTCTGAAATAATTATTATTGTCTCATTTTTTAGGTGTTAATGACAATTTTGTGGGAGGGGAAGGAATAAATCATAAAGAGATTGTGTTTTCCTCTTTCCTCAACATCTGTCTCAAGTGCTCTGCCTAAAGTGTCCTATTGAATTTAGGAAGGGGGGTTTATTTATTTTAAATTGATTTTTTTCCTCTTGTTTTGGTCTCACAAGTAAAAAAAAAAAGGAAAACAGCTGCTTTAGATAAAATCATCCTGCACAACAGCCACCTGGTAATGAGACTATCCAAATTGTTAACAATAGGGATGAAGTCAACAAAGAATTTTAGAAAATATATCCATTCCCTTGCTCTTGGGCATATGCTACCCTCTAACTAATGGAGTTAAGATTTTTTCCCTCCCTGCAAAGGTAGGTTATTCCAAAGGTGCTTAATACAGCCATGTTCTTGTGAAGAAACAGGTTCCAGAGGCAGAGCAGCAAAGCAGTGAGTCATTTGGTTTGGTACAGCAAAGCTACACTTACCTTTCTAAGATTTTGTTCAAAACTGTTTTTAGGATTTAAAGGTGTGGCATTTTCATATCTTGCTGCATCATCTGGATTGGACTAGGAAAAGACAAAGCACAATTAAAAATACTGCTCTTATGATACTCAAGAAAATATGGATTTCTGCAGGTCTCAAGGGATTCCCATGAGGATGATTTCCTTTATCGTGTCCTTTGGTTCATCATCCTGACTTTCTAACAGCATTGGGGTTTCCTCTCCCCCACTCATAAGAAATCTGTATTTTTACAAATGAAGAATAAGTGGGAGCCAACCACAAAGGAGGTGGGACAGTCTTAACTCTACTGGTAAAACATGTTCAGAACCAAAAAAAAAAAAGAATAATTCATTGGTAGACCTTGAAAAGAAAAGCAGCACCTCTCCAGTTGTTCTCTAATCAGTCCCAGGTACAGATTTACTATGGGCTAAGAAGGGAAGCAGAATTGCTTTTACTACTGCCTGCCAAATGCATAATTGTTGCTGTTTAGGGAAGAATGTTCTCCTTTTTCCCAGCTTGTTTGAGTGGTAAATTACCCTTTCCTTAGTTTTGTGGAAAAACATTATCTCTGGAAAGCAAACCTGATAGTACACATACTTTTATTTTTATGCCCTTTCTATTAAACAAGTTTGGCTGAGTAAAATCTGATCTCCTTTGGTACTACACGTGTGTATAATCAAGTAGTAAAGGCCTGCCACAGTTCTCTACATAACAACATGCAGTATTTTTGAATACGCCTTATTCAAACGATTAGTGATGAATTCACAAAAACTCTTACCTGCCATGCTGGAAAAGTTCACTCGAGCAACTCTGAAAAGGCAAAGAGGAAAAGGAGGAAAAAGAAGGTGTAAGAAGGTGCATAAATTATTGCAGCCCTGGGGCAGTGTGTGAGTTTTACGGGGCTATTTATTTTGCTTTTCAATAAAAATGTGTAATAGACCCACCGGACCTATTACTTGCCCACTGGACCCATTACCTCTATTGAACAAGGGTAGCATAGCTTAAAGAGAGGGGTGATTGGCAGCCGAGCCTCCTCCAACCTGGCCAGGGCTGCACCGGGGCTGCAGCCTGCTGCAGCTCCTGCTGAGCCTGCTTCACACCTTCCCCGCAGTGAGAAAATGCAAAGACAGATAGAGGGGCTGGAGGAAGCCCTGGCGCCAGAGTGGTAGCGCCAAAGTACATTACGGCCATGAAGAAAAGCAGGTATGAGCTTTCTGTTGTTCAGCCAAGTATCTTCACAGCCTGAAGCTGTTTGGCAGGACAGGTTTAGCCAGGCAGAGTGCGCTGCACAGCCGCAGCTGGGACACAGTGTACTTCCTAGTAGGAAGGGATTAATGGTAATCTGTGCTTCTTGAAGTCTTGATCTAGCAAGGTGCTGAGCGCCAGGATCCCAGGCCGGCCGAGCACAGAAGTACAGGCTTAGGTACTTAAAGTTAGGCACATACAAAAGAGCTCTCCAGCTAGATCTTTCCTATTTTTCAAACTCTGATTATATTCTTGGCACAGTGTTCAGTACTTTTTATGGTTAAACCCATTTTACACAAATATTCAGACTTCATGCAATCGCTAAATAATTAATCACTATAAACACAAAATGTAGAAAAACATGTTTAATACTGATAATTATAAATGAAATATTTCATATTGGTTAAAGTCTCACATTACTGATGGCCTCTTTGTGGTGGTGTGAACCGATGCAAGGAGACAACACCACACTTTGCTTGTATTCCAAAGTCTGGTATGTGACAGGAATGGGAAAGTACCCAGCAGTTTCCCGTGGAAGGTCCACAGAATTATAGCATCCTTAGAAGAAACAGAATAAAAGAAAGCTTACGACATCATTGCAAAAATTTCTACAAAACCTATTCCAGACAAAATGGCTCTCACCATCCATGAAGTCAGAAGGTTCAGGTGGATTTCTCCTGGAAATAAGTGGGGGGAATTGATTATAATAGAATCATAGAATCATAGAATCATAGAATCATTGAGGTTGGAAAGGACCTCTAAGATCATCGAGTCCAACCGTCAAC
>NW_008795487.1:2840228-2856222 GCF_000699145.1 Aptenodytes forsteri | reverse complement strand
TCATTAATATATTTGTAAAAACTTTTTTTGTTGTCTTTAACGACAGCGGCCAGATTGCGTTCTAGCTGGGCTTTTGCCTTTCTCATTTCTTCTCTGCACGACCTAACGAGATCCCTGTACTCTTCTTGAGTCGCCTGCCCCTTCTTCCACAAGTGGTAAACTCTCCTTTTTTTCCTGAGTCCCAGCAAGAGCTCCCCGTTCAGCCAGGCCGGTCGTCTTCCCCGCCCGTTCTTCTTACGGCGTACAGGGACAGCCTGCTCCTGCGCCTTTAAGACTTCTTAATAACATAAGTTCTTAACATAAAATTAATAAAATAGAAGGAAAATTAATAAATAGAAGGACAAGGTTTTGGGTTTTTTTCATTTTGCTCAGAGGGGTTTTTTTACTTATTTATTTTTAAAGTTAGTTGTAGTTCATCAAGGATATATTTTACTTAAACATAATACCAAAATCTACCAGAGTAGTTAAATATCCTTCTGTAGTGATAAAAGACAGTATTATGCAATGCAACACCCCCACTTATGAAATTCTTTACACGTGCAGACCTCAAAAACTCTTGCAAGGAAGATAAGTATCCTTATTTGCCTTTTACAGTTGTGGAAACTGATGAGAAGTGGTTTACTTGTCCAAGCAGTTATTGGCAGTCATGGGAATGGAAGCGTCTGAAAACTCTACTCCTTCAGCACATGGAGATTGCATTTCCATTGCTATTGCAAATAGCTTCATCAGAAGGTTTGCTTCAGTTTGCAGTCCTGAAGCCTGTCCAAAATCCCTCTGATTCAGTTGTGTCTAGGACTCACCAAGAAGCTCTTGGTAGTTTTGTATGCAGATACCTCAAGATATCTTGATATGCAGAGCTGTGTCAAGATATAATGCTGTCCTCACAACTCAGCCACTCCCTCTGCTACCGCTACCTTCCTCAGCTGTTGCACAGTTTGTGCTACATCAAATCAGACTCTTACAGTGCCAGGCTTGAAGCCTTCTAATCCCTATTACTGCTAGGTTAGGTCCCACTGTACGAGGTTCAAAGCTCAGTTTGGAAGCAGTGAAGGTGCACCTCAGACCCAGTATTTGTATGAAGGGAGAGAAGCCACGTACTTTCATACACGTCTATTTAGCATCTTCCCCAAAAGGAGTTCTGCTCAATGCATCCTTGCTACATCAAAATTTTAAAAGTAAAATCAATGGTCTTGAGCTGCCAGAAATGGAGTATGGAGTTGCTTGGCTTTCTTCTGTGGCAGCTGAGGCCACAGGAAACAGATACTCTTCAATTCCCATCTGAGCACATGTCCATGTAGCATGCTTTTTCTACTGTTTTAGTTTGACCTCTAATTCTTTTTTTAAAAAAATTATTAATAATAATAATAATAATAATAGGCCATGTTATAGGTCATTCTCCTAGTGGCTCACCTATAACAAAAAGCTATTTGTTGGTATAGAAGGAAGTTGGAGGAAAGAAGAGTGCTGGTTGTTGCTCTTTGAATACTGGTGTATATTCATGTTGGAACTGACATATAAAAAATTATAATTTTACACAGAAAAATGAGACTGTTCTTGGAAAACTTATGAACAATGACAACTAGAAGCCTGGAATTCACTTAGAAATTTTGTCTTATTTACTCTCAATTTGTTGGGTTTTTTTAATTGCGTAAAACAATCAAAGGAGGGAGATGGCTATTTAAGTTCTAAGTAGGCTGCCAGTGGTGATTTGTACTTTAATCTTTTTAAATATTTTTGGATGTTTTTGTCTCTATAAAAAAGATTGTAAAGATTGGATGTAATGTGAGCATGAAGCAGAGGATAAACTGGAATGAAATTCAGCCCCTGGGCCGGAGTCTAAAGCTGTAAAACAATCCTTCCTGGCCACTGTCTTGGCCCATAGATTGGGAAGGAAGCCACTGAACTTTCTATTCCTTCTTAAGGGCAGTGAGAATCACTCACATGCGGCTGCCAAACCAAAGCATTTTTTTTTAAAGTTGGCTCAGCCTGAACTAAATTAAACAGGTTTTGTTTCTTCTTGAAGAAATGAAAAAAAATAAAAAAGTGTTTGGGTCAATCGAGAACAGAACACTTCATTTAGAGGCACTGCCTATAAAAGCAAATGAAGCAACGAGCCAGATCCCAGAAGGAGGGAGATGGTTCCCTCCTTTTATCCAAGAGCCCAGTAGTTGAAACGCCATATAAGGCACAGGAGACCTGCATTCCACACCGCTTGTGAGAATTTAATGTATAGCCTAACTCCCAGTCTGTAGCTACTTCTGCCATATGTTAGTCTCATTTTCTCAGCTGAAGGATATTGCATGGAACTGCACGTGGGGGACATGGGGAAGAAGGGACTTGGTTATTGAATCAGGCTATCACACAACCACGTAGATTGGAAGGGACCTCAAGAGCTCTCTGGACCCACCTTCCACTCAGAGGAGGTCTATTCAGATCAGGTTGCACAGGGCTATGTCCAGTTTAATCTTAAACACCTCAAAGGATGTTGATCCCACAGCCTCTCTGGGCAACCTCTTCCAGTGTTTGACCAACCTCACGGTTGATCAAAAAAAATTTCTTATATCAAGAATTTTCAGACTTATGTGTGTTTCAAGCAGTGTCTGTTTCCTCTTGTCCTATTCCTTCATGCTTCTGGAAAGAGTTTGGCTCTGTCTTCTCTCTTGTTGGGTAGCTGTGGACAACAATTAGATCCCCCTGAAACCTTCTCTTCTCCAGGATGAACAGACCCAACCGTCCCAGCCTCTCCTCATATGGCATGTGCTCCAGCCCCTAACCAGCTTAGGAGCCACTCATGGGAATTTCTACGTGTACTGGGAAGCCCCAAACTGGGCACAGTATTTCACAAGTGCCAGACAGAGGGGAAAAATCATTTCTTCCACCTGTGACTAGGTAAGAACATAGCTAACGCAGCCCAGGATGCCCTTGCCCTTCATTGCTGCAAGGGCAGTAAGTCTGCGTGTATGTGGCAGTTCAAATTGGAAGTCAATCCCCTAGTTTCATACTATTTTTACTTTTTTATGGTGAAAAGTTAGGAGTACTTAAGTGGGCAATGAGCCTTGCCCCACCACCTTATTCTCCTCTGGTACGTGTTACTGATTAATATAATCATGGCAATGGATCAGTAAGAACAGTCTGGCAAAGAGCAAAAAAGGTTTTTTTATTGCTGAGCAGCCAGTGGTAGGATGGGAGTGGTGGAATATTTGGGATTAGCTAAGATTAACCAAACATTAATACTTCTAAAATTAAAGAGCAGAATTTTATAATCTTTAAGAACATATCATGAATTGGTGTCACAGAGTGAGCAACGAGCCAAGCAAATTGTATGGCACCTAATAACATGCATTCAGTGAGCATCCCCTGAGGAGTTACTGACACCACTACAAATTGCTTCATCATTTCAGTTCAGTTACAAATGCAGCCATGCAGAGACGGCTGGAAACCTCTCTTTCATTCTCTCACATACCCATACGTGCATGTACATGCACATCCCCCCACACACACAGACAGACATCTGATGTGTACTATAAATTTCCATAATGTGCTTAAGGATATGAGGAATTATTTTAAAAGGCTAATTACTATCACTGCCTTTTTTATACTGTCCTACAGATTACAGAGATTCCTTGAAAGCTGACTTACCCTTTCATACCTTGTCTTCTGATAAAACACAGAATCGTGGCTTATAGACTTGCACCGTGTTTTTGTCCTTATTTAAAAACACCGTGCAAAGTCATTGCACACTTTTGTTGAGGAGATGGAAAAACAAATACTGCACCAGTATCCCTGTGTTATTTGATGTATTTCTATAAAGGTCATATTAATGAAACAGATATTATGAGTGATCATAGCCTAGAAATCTTCCCATCAAGCAGAATACAGCTCATATAAAGAAAAATGGCATATCATATGGGCATTGAAAAATTAATTATTTCTTTTGCACTTAAATCTATTAAAATCCTGTTAAATTCAGAATAAAAGTCAAAGCATTAGAACAATGGAATCCTGAAAGACTCTGCCTTCCTCTTCCTCAAATATGAGGATTTTCACTCCAGCTGATTTATGAATAATGTGCATATAAGCAATATATGTGTGTGTGCATGGGTGTTATACAGTAAATATATGTAAATATCTATTTATACATATATGTATAATAAAATAACACTAAAATTAGATTATTCTAATTTAGATAAGTATTGAAATGACTCAAGAAACAGGATCCAAAGCATATGGGTCAGGTATTCATAAAGTTAAGGGAGTACTAAAAAGATATCTGCCTTGTCTGGATTCTCAGCAGCATCATTAGCCTCAACAACCCTAAACCTCAAATAGTTTACCACTGCAGAGGTACAGCTTGGAAGGAAGGTGTGTGCAGATACAGTCCCAGCAGCTCCCTTTCACAAATTGGTTTGTGTGGACACAGACTTCCCCTTTATGCCTGTGAACAGCAGATGATTTACATTGAGTTCAAGGAGATACTCTGGTGAGGCTGGGTTGCACAGGGAAGACCCAATGCAGGAGGTCATGCGACCAGCAAGCCTCTCAGGACCTTGTTCTTTTGGCTGTGATTTGGGGCTCACCTCTGAGCCTATTGAAGCCTCCGTACTGACTGTGCCATCGGCTGTGACTGGCTTTATGCAGAAGGCTGACAAATACAGTATCTGAGGCTGTACCTCTGCTGGTCTCAAAGGTTTGTCTCTGTTCACCTGCTTTACACAGAAAACAGACTTGCCAACAGCCCACAGCCTGTGAGCAGCCAGTCAGCAGTGTCTCTGGGCATATTTAAGTGACAAAGCACACTTTAATGGCCCATTAGGACGTGCCTGAGCACACAGGGCCCAACACGCTCCTGGTGGTAGGTTATAGTAGCGCTGAAGGTAGCCCTTGTAGGCTTGTTTGGCAGGGTCACCTCAACTTTAGCCTAAAAGTCCCTCAAAATGCTACATAGGCTTAACCATAATGCAATCAGTCATGACTCCTATCTGACAGAGACAATGGGCTCAGGGTTTCAAAAGAAGAGCTTTCCATTCTTCTTGTCTTTCCTTGTTGTCTTTCCTTTCTTTTAAATAAATTTCTGTTCCAGTTTTCATCATTGCCTCCACACTGCTTAGGGCACAACAGAGTGAAGATGTCCTACATAACATGTAAATCATATATTAGTCCACAGGTTCTTGTCAGTCTCCCTTAAATGTTTCTAAAGGTTTAATGCCTAACCATTCACCAATCTTGATGTTCATAAAACACTGGCAGCATATTCATGACCAGACTAACTCTTTACAGGTGTTCTATGACTGATCGTAATATGTTGTGAAATACAGAATATTAGACTCTTTTGGAAGACCGTCAATGGTATTCTTTGATTTAAGGCAAACTAATATTTGGTCTGTAAAGTTCAATGGCTTCATGGCCCTTATTTCTTTTCACTAAGCTGTCCAGACATTGCCTTTACTCATGTCACGCACACAGACGTTTAACCTACAACACTACCTGCAGAACTGGGCTACGAGTCTGGGTGTGTATGAGTGTGCATCTCTATGTATTTGTATAAGAATGTATGTTTGTGTACATGTATACGTACGATACATGCACTGGACCATGTCTCCCATTTCCTCAGTACAATGTCTGTTTCTTTTATCTAGAGATGGTAACTTGCTATATCTGGATTTCAAATACTTACAGGAAAGACTAATTAAGAATCTTAATTTTAGCTTTGGACACGCAGGTCAAATTTTGTGTGCAATAAGTGTAAAGAGAAATACAGAATCTGACCCTGTACTTTAGTTCAGAGCACTATCTAATAGGCTGTCAATAAAATTCTTTCAATTCTACAAATGAGACAAAACTAAAGTTGCATTAATTTCACTTACTTTTAGCCATAGAAAAATTGAGCATCCAGTCTAAGCTGGTCACCTAGGCTACATGTAATGTCACTGCAAGGAGCAATAGACCTGTAGAGGGCAACTGATCCTCAAAATAAGCATCTAAAATAGATGGAATGAATTGCCTCCAAAATGTATGCGTGCCTCTCCCTGCAGTGACTACAAATGGAGCCTACATGACCACTTGAAATTGGATGTCCCATTGTTAGATGGCTAAAATTAGGCTGACATATGCCACCTGTAAAAGAGAATTTGTTGCCAAGACAAAGTAATTCATTAATATCACAAGTATCTTTAAAGTTAACATACGCTATCCTGAAATCTCTGCTTAAATATCTCTGGTTCTGGTGAGATGGGTCTTAAGGAACTCCAAGACTGGGCTGTAGCAAGTAGGGAAGGTGGCTGGAAACACCTTAAAAATTAACCTGTTAGTGTGTTTCTCACTGTCTCTGAGACATACCCGTAACAGATACAAATAATCTAAAAACTGAGATGTAATAATTTTCTGAACAACTTAGGAAAGCCACAGTTGGAAGGCAGCGTTGCCATTTAGCAACTGCCCCTTAACAGAATTTTTAGTATTCCTGTATTGCCGAAAGGTGATAAGAAATGCCAGCTGGAAAGCAACATGACAAATGAAGGCGAGGACATTGCAGCACACACTGCTAATACAGAAAGGTGAGCTGCAGGCTTCGAGAATCCTGCCTCCAGAGTTAAAAAAACAGAGACTTAAAAACACAGGACTAGAAATGGCCTATGACATTCAGTACGGTCCTTTGACACTGTTAGCAACCATGTGTGCTGGACATCCAGTCTGGCCTAATTTCAAAGTCTTTGCCAATGCTAAATAACAAATGTTAAAGATCTGTAGTACAAAAGACCCAAAGTCACAAGAGCTACAAAAGACAAAGGAAAAAAAAAAAAAAAACACAACAAAAAAAACCCAGAAGACAAATCCAGGGCATTGCCAACAGCCTAGATGATAAACCCTGGAGGCCAAATGAAAGTAAACAGATAAGGAGTAATTAGGAAGGGCAGAAGAAAGGGTCATTATCCAGAAGCTGTATAGGCAACAGTGTACATATATATATTTATATATATATATGGATTTATAAGTAGGTAGATAGATAGATATGAGAAAGAAGGAAGACTCCAGAGGAAGTCTAATGACTGACTTGAACCTGAACAGGAAAGTCTGATTAACTGAAGGATATGAAATACCTTGAAATGTTTTTGTCCTAAATAACTAATACTTTGCTTTATTACTTAGTTTTGAGGTAACAGACACATGCCTAGCGCAGACATATTGTGAGAGCCAGCATTTGGCAAACCATGTCCAAGAAGGACATGGCTCAGCAGGGCTGTGAGCTGAGAGTTGCATGCCTGATGATACAGGGTGAGTCAAGTCCAATTAGGTTTGTAGCTGGGAATTTCTAACCAAAATGAAATATCGTATTGATTAGAAAGGCACTTAGTAAGCGTAAGAGCAAGAATATTCCAGAGTCAGACCCTTGGCTTGAACACAGCAATAACTTTTGCAGACTTAATTCTGCGCTCTGTGAGAAGTTCCAGTGACTTCAAAGGCAGTCAGTATGCCAGGTAAAGCATGTGTGCAAGTCTTTACAGGACATAGAAACCATGCTAAAACTGTCTTAATTATCAAACGGCATATGTAGTCCCTACTGAGTTTGGCAAAATACGTAGATGTTCATACTGCAGGAAATTAAGCCATTTATATTTAGATGCTTATATGTAAATACCTGCCTTAAAGAAGGCAGATTTTAAAATTTTGGCCAACACCATACCTTCTGGGAACTGCTCTAGACCATGCACGCATATCATACACCATACTTCAGGGTCAGATACCTGAGCAACAATGTTTCTGGTGTTTGTTTTGATCAGTAATTTCCCGCAAGAATTTGGGCTTCGGAAAATCTATTTTTCTTTGCTTCATTCCCACATTGTAAAAAGTGGAATGCTAATTACAACTTTGGAAAAATATATCTTAGGTCTGCTGAATGAATATATTGTCATTCATGAGCTCAGTTTTTTGTTCACGTTTTGGTAAAAGAAGACAAAATAATTGGCATGAAAAGTTATGAGGCATTAGATAAAGGTCAAATGCCAAATTATATCAAATTATACAGAAAGGTATTTCCTATGATTTAATGTATCAGTAAGAAAGATATGCATATTTTACTATTTCTACCATATTCTGTACCAACATGTAAAAAAAACCAACCCAACAAAGAAAATGCAGGAAACTTAGCTTATTACCATGAATATGGCTTTCTACCAAGTTCATTCCAATTCAATCCACTTTAGCAAACTATAGGGACAATTACCTAATTACAGGCAATTAAAGGTTTTTCTCTATCAGAAGAGGTGACATGTAATATCTGATTTTTAATTATGAATAAATCTTGGTCTATTCATACCTGTAGTCTCCTAATTAACTTCTAAACTATTTATGAAAGGTTTAAGAAAACAACCCTGAATTTAATTTTATGTTTCTTAAACCATTACAGCAGTGTTGTTAATATAATAATGGATATTATATGGGGAACTATAAGCTATTTTAATTATCCAGTTATTTGGGTATAAAACAATCCATGGCTACTAAGGAAAAGAAAAATGTCCTAGAGAGCAGAACCTCAGCTGGTATAAATCAGCATTTAAGTTTATAAGCTTATTTACTTGTGAACTTCTCCCCATAAGTGGTTTTCATGTCTGAATAATATTCTTACAGCAACTGTTATAGCAAACTGTAACACAAGTCATCTTTAGGTTAGATTTTCATTTTTCGTTATTATCCAGGGATTAGCAAAAATATATGGTCAATGATAAATGTGCCTAACAATCTATTAAGTATTATTATGTCCATATATACAATCCAAAATATCGTGCTGCTTTAATGTTTACAGATATGTGCACATATGCTAGAAAATAACACAAACACTTATAGGTTTAAAAATTGGTAATCAAACTTCAATATATTGCAGAGGGTCAAATTATGAGCAAACATTTTACTAATTTACAGTAGAATATTTTGTAATCAAAAAGAGAAGACTTGTTTCCCAATCTATAGCATGTCTGTACTGTACACATATTTTTCAAATAGGAAAATGTGAGAATGGATGTGATGGCAGCACACATTCATTATTTGTGCAGACATACCATTTTCAGCAAGCTAAGTAAAAACATTCAGCAGCAGCAATGTGTGGGAAAATATTTTACATACAAGAGCTCATTTTCATATGGGTTCATTTTTACGGTAATTTTTTTGGAGACTAGGGCAAAAAACGTCTGGATAAAGTTGATTTTAGCCTAGGTTACTTGTGGGGAAAAACACATGCACAGACACCCAACTGCCACTGAATAACATTGTTTGGTTTTGATCAACCAAATATGTGTGCTTGAAAAAACATACCATAAATATTATTTGGAGGAAAAAAAATGATCAAACAGGATACAATTGCAGGTTTTTATTTTGTTCATAAAAACACTTTTCAGAGACCACAGAGTTTTTAGTCTGACAGTGTGTACTTGCACACATAAAGCAAATGAAAGTCTGAAAGATGAATTCTCCCATTCACAAACAATCTAAAGGTGAAGTATGGAAAAAAGATTATACTGTTTAATGTATTTGTGTATAACATTATAAGGGCTATGTAAGAGTGTATTCTGGTTTTATAGAAATATAGCATACCAGAAAATGGTATTATATTCGCAGATGAATCCACCATCATAATAAAAAACAACTTCCTTGATTTCAGGGAAATACACCTTCTACAGATTATGGAACATAAATTCACTTTACACTTTTGAAATGCATCCAAAAGAGCTGAATCACAGTAATTTTCAGTGGAAATACCAATAAACAACATGGTTTTACATGCATATGTAAAAATTAAATACTTGTTTAAGGCTAAAATGTGACTAAACCATTTTAAATGGCTTCTCCGTTTCACAAACCGCAAGCACCTACACAGAATTAGTCAGCTAAAACATCTAATGATTTTAAAAAACACCAAAACAATAACCATAAAACTTTAACCTCATCCTGCCGTGCACTTACACGTGCTATAGATTTACATGTATTTAGTATAAGCAATTGTATTGATACTACTCTATCATTCCTCCCCTGTTGCCTGTTCTTGCTTTATGACACTATGTCTACTGTTAGATATCAATCTAAACCCAACTTGCAATAATAGTGTCAAACAATGAATAATGCAACTCTACACTTGTACATCTACAAATAGTGCACTGATAGTCTCTTTGCACATCTTTCACCTCTTGCACCATGGTTTTAGGTGCAAATTACTCAAAGTTTTGTTTGCAAGCTTGGCTTTACACCATGTGGCTATTTCCATTGAACCTCCTGAGCTTATTTGCAGCGGGTAACGTCAAGGATTTGACTGATAAATGTCTGCAAGCCTGGGACCTCAGTTCATTTCCTAATGAAGGGGGCATGAAGAAGTGATGGGAGAGGGCAGAGGGGAGATGGGGGAGCGCCTCCTTTCCACCTTCACAAAGAATGCGTGCTGAAGCTCACATATGGAAGATGAATGACCAGTTAACTTCTATATGGTGTTGCAATACCATATCAGTAGCTTTAACAAAAGGTAACACAAGGCCGCTGGCTCCAGCAGTGGTCTACACAAACATAAGGGATCTGCATGTTTTCGCAGACATGAGTGCAGAATCAGGGCCAAGTGCCGAACCATACAAAACCCTTTCACAACCTGCCAGTTTTGCTTTCTTGAGTGTTTAGATGAGCAATTGCTAACAGCATGCACAAGGGCTGGTGGGAGCGGGCTCTCTGCTCGCAAATCTCGCAAGGAAAGGGATTACGGGTAACATCTGAAAGAGCACTTGAGCGCTTTAGGAACATGCAGCAGGAAGTTCCAAGCACACTTGGCGGTGCCATTTAAGAATACCCACTAAACACAGAATAGAACTCGATTAAAGAGAAATGAGAACATGGCACCAGCTCGGGATCATTAATTGCAGGATAATGATTTCGCAACACTCAGAGAAGCTTTGTGGTGCATGTGTGAGTAAATGCAACTTGAAGCCAACGTAGTATTTTATTAATATACATACTGATATTAAACTAATATGAAGTTTCACAGATAAAAAGGAATGTGCATATACATACATGCATGCATATGTACGTCTGTATATGTATATTTATGTATGTCTCTCTCCATATGTGTGTACACATACATAACACCAAACAAAAATATTTTCTGCAGAGATGTGAATAGTTTAATTTTCAAACCAAAATGTGACATTTGTCTGGGTGTGCATATGTAATCTTTGGTCACTAGTAGCTGTAGTTAAATTAGAAGCATTTCTAAGACTGTTATGTTTTTGAAGGACCGTTAGTCTTCTTAGAGCTCTTGTTATGTGAATAACGAATGTGTCAGTCACACTGAAAAGGATAAACCAAACTGCAAACATAAACTTTTAAAGCCTCGCTGTTTCTCTCTAAAGGAACTTTAATCTGTGCTCTGCCAGTCCGTGCGCTTATTCCTAGCTGTTGAGTAATGCGGCTGCGCTTGTTTCAAGGTTTAGCGACACTTGCAACCTAAAAATCAATTATATGAAAAACAATAAAAAATATTCTTATTGCATGCCATAAAAAAAAAAAAAAGATACAAAAGGTTAAGCAGAGCAGCCGGCATCTGCACACTAATGACATGATTGTTATGATAGGTGTTTGCTTTACCCTGGAGTGGTAACATTATAATTCATCCACCGCTGAATGAGTGGGGACAATTAATGCAGTCAATGTGTCCCACGTGTTCCCTGCAGCATTAACAAGGCAGCTCCAGGCCCCTCGGCAGACACGGGGCTGAAAATTGAGCCGGCTCCCCCGTTGAATGTGATCCTGATTACCTCCACGGGGGCCACCTGCTGCTTCGTGCCTGCTGGTTTTGTGCGCTGGCCGCCTCCGTCCACCGGGCCCCAGGGGACCGCTGCCCGGGGCCGCAGGCAGCTGACACCAATCTGGCCAGCTGGGGATGAACAATCGCGCCCCGCGTGCCCGGCAGCGGCACGCTGCGCTTGGCCACGCCGAGCCCACCACGGGCGCAGGAGCCCGCGCGAGGGCAGGGCATAGCCCCCGTTCCTGCTTTTGTTAGTCACAACAGGCACCACTCCTGCAGCGGGTGTCTCACTGTGTCTGCCTGTGCTGGGGCGCTGGGATGCTGGGGTGCTGGGATGCTGGGGCGCTGGGATGCTGGGGTTGGTGGGGTATTTTCCTGGCGTTCAAGATGCTGTGCAGCTGTGGGGCTGAAAATGGCTGGCACCTTGTGTACAGTGGGAGACCGACTGCTTGAGCCCTGAAGTCTGTCCATATCCCATGATAATGGAGATACAGTTTCCTTCCAGTTGTCCCAGTTCTCATTAAAGTAAACCCATGAAACAAAGTGAAAACCGGCTTGCCTCTCTGGGCCAGCAGGTGATGGGCACTCGCCGACCCCCGCTGTGCTCAGGTATTGACAGGTGAGGACTGTGCTCGCAGCAGCAGCTTGGTGCTTTTCAGCCTCCCAGGCTGGCTGCAGGGGAAAACCGAAGGCTTTTTGCGAGGCTGTGATCGGTTATGCAGGTCTGTGCCACTGCAGCTGTGGTCAAAGGAGCAGCGTGCAGCCGCAGCGGAGATCCATGCCTGAAAATAGGAGGAGGAGTCAAAAGGGAAGAGAGAGGTGAAAGAGCCGAGCGGTGCCAGGTTAGGACTGTGCTGCAGAGTGGCAAACACAGGCTTCATTATTCTGCAGCGTGAGCTTCTTGCGCAGGAAGTTTGAAGGGGTTTAGCAATCTGCTTTCCTTTGCCCTCCGCTAAGTGAAGGGCATTTGCTTCATGAATATTCCATTACCCTGCTGTTCCCTGCAAGCCCTCAACCAACTTTTGAAAATAAACAAGTATACACACTTCTAGGCAACATCATCCAGGCCTTGCTTTCTTTTTTTTTCCCTCTAAATCATAAAAAATGCTGCTTGGCTTTTGCATGTAATACATAATCTCTTAAATACATCTCACACACAATATGAAAGTGTTATCACATGTATAACCCAAGAAACTTGCATCTTCTCATACCAGGCTATTAATCTTCGGTTTACTGATTTACATTATTTTAAAAAACTCACTTCTTCCTTAAAGCTTTCCAACAAGAGCCTCAAAACTCCTTTCAAAAGTATACCACGATTCCTTGAGAATGTGCCGCCAACCAACATTACACGTTTGAACTCTGATGACTACCTGCATTACTGTCCAAGCCAGCTGGAACACGGTCAGGATCATTTTCTCTGTTTGTAGGCCACACAGCACAGCTAGCACTTAAGAAATAGGAAAATCTCCATGTATTATTCATATTAATTTTTTGTGTTCAACTGAGGCTAGACTCATTGTGGTATGTATTACAACAGATGTGTCATTAGTATAAATGTGCGAGAAGTGGGATTTCAGTTCTGGAGAGATACTTGTGTTTCCAGACCTTATTGTTTTTCATTCAAGATGGGCACAAAATCTCCCTGAAGTAACAGGGGAAAAAATAGAACCAATGTTTTGGCGGGGGGGGGTCCCCCTTCTACATGCCTAAGCACACTTTAAAGTCTGGACTTTAATATTTAGCTGATTCAGCCATTCTTACTGTGAGTCGGGGTGTCTGAACGATTTTGAGATCCTAGACTTCTGTGTCTCATCATCCCTTCAAGAAAATAGAGATAAGAGGACTTGCTTGCCTCAGAGAGAGATTTGGAAGATAGGTATGATGTTATCATGAAGAACTCAGATAATGGCATGTCTGTGTACTTCTATGTAGATAGAAGAAAATTTGGTTGAAATTCTCCAAAAGAAGCAATAACGTGACATCATTTGAAACTTGGAAGGCAAAAGGAAAAGGGAAAGGAAGGTGATTCCTCCAAAAGTAATAAAAGGAAATGATAAGTAAAATACAAGCTTTCAAAAAAGAAAACTTTTTTTTTTCCTTTTGCTTACAATGAAATGAAATTTTTTGATGGGAAAAAAAGGTTTTAAAGTTTTTACAGTTTTTTAAAACTGTATTCTGAGAATTGTCACTCATTAAAAGTATTTCTCAACTGGTTCCACAAGGCAGAAAACTCAAATGCCCTAACTCCCAGACCAGAGCCCACCCACTGAGTTATCTGCCTTCCCAGAGGAAACAGATCATTTTGATGCCATGAAAATAATATTAGTGCAAGAAATTCAGATTCCTAAGGATATTAGTGTCTTTTCAGTGCTGAATTAATGAACAAATTTAGTTCAGAGTCGCAGCAAGCATTTTTTTTTTTTTTACTGTGTGATGGCTGCTTAATAGCCAACTCAAAATGAATTTGTTGGCTTCAGTCTGCTATTAGCTATTATAACAAATATCACCTTTGCTAAAATTAGAGATTTTAGTGAAGAAACCTGAAAGCAGCAGCCATTGAACCTTGAGCTAGAAGCCACACTTGGTAGCTCCAGGCTCTAACCAATTCCCTTTCCCTGAGAACTGAATAAAAAGTTGAACATACAGTGCTGTGATCAATTGATTATACCACCAACACAGATGCTGGTCTGGTCGGGAGGCCCAGAAGAAAGGCTATGGCAGGGTGGCCAGCGTATAAATTGCTGGCTCGACCCAGAGCCTCACCACTTTGTTCTGACAAATATAGATAGCATCACCGCATGGCCAAGTGCACAGTACCGTGCTGCAGAGGCTTTGTTCAGGGCTCTATTCAGACTTCTCAGTCTAGGAAACAAAAATTCAGTATGAATAAGATTCAGACCTTTATTTTGAATTAAACCCTGGGACGTTTGAGGTTTTCCCCAAGATGAGTCAATTCACGTTCAGTGGGAGCAGAATTGAGCTGAAGAGTGCTCAGCCCCAAAAGCTATGTGAAGTCATGTTTAAGCTGCTACTGTAGGCCTAGCAGGTCCTAGGAAATGCGAATCTCAAAGGTTCAACAAGTTCCTTATTTTACATTTGAATAAATTTTAAACATGTCCCACAGTTTTTTTGTTAAATCCAATCCAGATCCTGGCTCAAGTTCAAATGGCCTTTATACCACTTTCTCCTTAAAAACTTAGCTTCCTCCAGTTTTAACGTGTATTGAAACCCCTATCCGAATCTTGTGGAGAGTATCAATTTGGAGTCAAAACATTAAAGATCAGGATTTGTTTTCATGCTCTTCGGCATCACTTCTTGGAGTGCCCAGTTTGTGGAGTAAAAGCTTCTTTGTTGTAATTCAGTGAATGTCGGCTATTGGATTCTTCCCTGTGTGGTTATACGAGACACCCGTACAGAGGTAACCTTTGTCAGTCAGGCATAGTCCTGCCTCCATAATGCCCATTTGATAAATTATACATGGGTACCTAATGTACTCTCATAAATTGTTATAGGCTCTTATAGCCCTGTGTTTTATGGTGATATGTCATGGCACAGGAGCAGACAATATATTGTCCCAGAAGATGCCATGGACCCTGAGATGATATTACAAATTCTGCCAGTATAAAATAACAAATTAAGAGCTCTAAAAGTAGAATACTTGACAACGCCTCCCTTAATTGAAGAAAACGGTCCTAATGAAAGCTAGCTCTTGCAGCAATCGGTGCATTGGTGAGTGAGAGACAGGGTTTGATTTAGAATCCCCTCTGGCTCTCTTGTTCCCCAAGCAATCAGGAGCTTTGAGCGCTTGGTCCTTGGGGAAAGGCATGCCTTACATCACTTACCAACCACGCCTCGTGTGATTAAGGGAAGAGGTAGAAGCCTTCGAAAGGATTTTTGTCCAGTCCTTCTCACTGGGAGGGTGCTGAATAATATCTTCAAATTGTGGATTTAAAAAATGTCGAGAAAGGTGGGATGAAGAAGGGGGAGGCGATCAAAGAACTGAAAGATGCAAAAGCCATATCCTGTCCCAGGGACAAAATGCAATGAGAAAACTTAGGACCATTTTAAATGGCTGGTTTCAGCTGGGATAGAGTTAATTTTCTTCCTAGTAGCTGGTACAGTGCTGTGTTTTGGATTTAGGATGAGAACAAAGTTGATAACACACCGATGTTTTAGTTGTTGCTAGGTAATGCTTACACTAGCCAAGGACTTTTCAGC
>NW_008795487.1:2780032-2839973 GCF_000699145.1 Aptenodytes forsteri | reverse complement strand
GGGGGGAGAGTGAGTGAGTGGTTGTGTGGTGCTCAGCTGCCAGCTGAGGTTAAACCACAACAATGGCTCTGCTTTTTATCTCAAGATTATTATTCATCATTCAGGATGCTGGTCTCCAACATATATCTATACCCAGAAGAGGCTGTGGGACAACACTCAGTAAAAGGTACTATGCAGTGTCAGAAGAGCTGCCACAACTCAGCCCTGGGACTCTGAAGTTGTCTTTCTCCACCCAAGTGCAAAAATAATAAATAGCCCTCACAAAGTAGTAACATTTAATTTTAAAAGTCTTAAATTATCTGAAATGCAGAGGATGATGGAAATATCTCTTTAAAATGTTGGCATACCTTAGGATTTGGAAGTCGTTTTCTTTTAAAGGATTTTTAAAATTTTACATCAGAGGCACATTGATCTTCATCCAATTTTTCTCAAACACATTTAAGCTGTACAGCAGAACTTCACAGCTGATGTGACCTTGAGGTTAGGAACTGTAAAACAACAGTGGCTAAAATAGCTTCCCACACATTTTAGTGGACAGCTCTTTTTTTTTCTTTTTTTTCAAAAAGCTTTTACTTCAAGGGATTTTTTTTTTTCCTTGAAAAAGAAAGCAATGTGTTTGATTTACAGGAGAAATTTGAGAGTTCTGGGGAAGACCAACTGTTTTCAGGGTAAAATGGAAAAATGATTTTTTTTTTTCACTGCCTACATAAATCACATCGAGTCAAGTCAGCTGTAGGAAAGAGTTCACCAGTCTGACCTAAACATTTATTGCTGTGGATCTAGAACCATAGTGTAAATGACACTATGCTCAGGAAAATGTTTGTGATGAAACCAGAAATGCCATACTTGAGAGGCTGGAAAAGTTTTTACCACCAAAAATTTAAAATCTTGTGTCCTTACATCTTAGGCTGTGGTAGAGGTTTGGGGATTCTTTTTTAATACACTGCTTCAGCCGATTGCTAGCTGACTGTGCATTTTTCTGTCTAAAAAAGAGTAGTTTTCTTGACAGCATGTGGAGGGACTGTAGCCTTTATTTAAGAAACCCCAGTGCTTTAAAACTTGGGCGGCAGATCCTACCTTACAGTACGTCAGTGGATGTCTGACTTGTGTAATAGGGACTTGCATACTGTTTGGGTTGTTTGTGTGCTAAAATACCACAGTTAGCAATGGCAATTTTTAGTGGGAGCAGACATACAAAGGAAGTTCAGTCATTAGAAATGAGATGGTTACGAAGGCAAGGTCATGTGGTAAATGTGGAAATTAATAAAGTAACAAGTAATGATGATATATGGCTGGTTAGGAAATATATCAGAAGATTTTTAAGACGTTATCCAAGAAATAAGCACTGATCATCTATTTCTACTTTTGTAAATAAAGACACACAGTCCCAGGAAGAAGTGACTCACATCAATGCAGTGGTGACAAATGCCATGGCATTTCTTGGCTGTATTCTGTGGATTAGCCAATGCAAGTAGTTGACAGTCACTCACCAGGAAAAAAATGGTCACATAAAAAGAATAATTTGATCAAAAATAATTGCACCAGGGGTGCATATTACACCATGCTAACAGCATGTTAACAGCAGTGCTTTATGTGCTGGAGTAGTTGATACTGGAAAAAACAGTTAGGTGAGTAGAATCGTCCTCTTGATATCATCTGCTGAATTTCTGGCAAGCGTGGATGGCCCTTCTCCAAGGGTGTGAATACAACATTTATCCCGGAATTCACTGCAGCAGTTCCATCAATGAAAACAGAGATTCACACCTAACTGCTCTGAAGCAGCAGGCAGCTGCCGGTGCTGCCAGGCAGGGGATGAGTCCTGGCACAGAGACCCCGAGGTGCTCAGCCCATCCAGTGTCCCCCCACCAGCCAGGGAGAGCCCCCACCACCCCCACTCCACTCCTCCCAGCCATGGGCACCAGACCCAGTCTGGCACCGAGTAAACAACGATATACTAACTGATGATGTGGATATAATTGTTTTGACAGTGTGGTCTATCAAGGTGGGAACATTAGCACTGTGTAACCAAGTAAAGACCGATGGGGCACCAGGAGGCTGTGGCAGAGGAAGGAGGCAGCAGTAGGTAACACCGATAACCATGGTTATCATGTCAGCCCCCGGCCGAACGCAAAACGGATGGATGCAGACACAGACAAGGGAACGATGCTCAGCTGTGAGACCAACATGTGCGTGTGAAGACAAAATGCAAGGCCAGGCTGCCTCTGGTGAATGTTTGTTTGGCAAAGCCAAGGAAGAGTTTCGAAATGGACAGTGACCACCACCTAATTACATTTTAAGTCTTCTTCAGAATAAATCTATCAAGAGCTGACACAGCAACATTGAAAACAGTATTTCTCTTTGGTGTTTTTATTTTGTTGTTTTGGGAGGTTTTTTTCCCAAATGGGGAAATTAGCTACAATGGCCTCAGGTAGCTCCCACTGACGTTAGGCCTTTCAGCCGACTTCAGTAGAAACAGGTGCATGGGAAAAAATCAATTTGCTGAAATAGCACGTGTCATGACTGTCTGCTATAGAAACAAAGACTAACAACAAGAGAAGGCTGCCTGGCTGTCGTCTGAAAGACAGTGTATGAAGAATAGATTCTCTTGCTGTTTACAAATACTCCCTATTTTATAAGAATATAAAACACAGGCCTGAAGGGAGACTTCAGTGTTTCAGCCAGAGGTTTTTCTAGGCTGAACTGTAATAGCTACAGGAGAGTTAGTCAGATTAAACTGACTTACAGAAGTTAAAGAGCTGGCCCACTGTATCTGTAAGGCAGTTGCTTTATGTGACTACAGTCTCCCTGCTGCCTGCTTTATCAACATACACAGGCGTCATGGCAGCTAAAATTTCATTCACTAGTACACTTATGTTCAGAAACAACTAGCTAGGCGATCCAACATTGGTAGCTTCATCCAACTGAGTGTTTGTTTCTGTTCATGTTAACATGCTATTTACAATTTTTTTCATATTTACTCACTAAAAATGCTGATGATTTTTGTGGATTTATTGTCCTCTGTGAGTGGTTTCTCCCTACAGTGGAAAGGACTCAGCCATCTTATCCTCTTTGAAGGTTGGTGTACCTCAAGGGAACCAAAATTCATGCAACTGCATCAGACCAGCAATGAGTAAAGAAGCATCACCATGGCAGGATTTACAGCCTCCTCTGACCACTGTTAAGTACCAGTTCAACAAATCTAAGTTCCAGTTGCAGGCGGGAGGCAGCTAGAAGGGTTGGAAGCTGGTTGGAAAAGGCTTCACATCCCCTTTTGCTGTCATGATGCTGTAATGCTGCTGTACACAAGCGTATGGGTGCAACCAAAAACACAGGATGTACCAAGAAATACTCTGGTCCGCAAGGAAATTCAGAGCAAAAAGACATCTAAAACTGCTAGAGAAATAAGACAACATTGTGCCAAACTTTCTGCCACTTGCTTGGAGCTTTGTAATATTTAACTTTTTGAAAAATTTCAGAATTCAGTTATTTTATTTCTTAAATATGGTTCAGAGCCTTAACACATCTAATAACAGCAGATCAATAGGCTCATTGCCCTACAGTGTATCACAGCACCAGCAAATACCTATGTTATGAAACTAAGTGAATTTACTGGAGTGTAAACCCCCAGTGAGTTCTCTGTAATCAGCCAGCAGGCCTTCAGGGCAAGAGAATTAATGTATTTTAATATTTTAGGTTATCTTCCATATGGCATAATGCTATACACCATCTGTATGTGTAAGTGTGCAAGCAAATGTAGGAGTTTTTTTCCAGAAATAAGTTTCCCACAGTAGAAGCTCACCTGCCTTCTAATGTCTTTTATCGTCTACTGCTTCAAACAAACTCAGAGAAAAACTTGGAAGAGTGTGAATCTACAAACAGCATTAATGTCTGTAGAGTTGAATTAGATTATTTCAAAATCTTTCTCTTTACAATGTTGAAGTGCCTGGTCTATTCTATTTTAAAGGACCCAGCCACTTAAAAAGCAAGGCATCCTTAAAAGAAATTACCACATTTTTGTGGAACGTATCAATCACAAGACAGCATGTTCAAGGCTCCATATAATCATTGTCATATAACTGTGCTGAGGAAGTTTACCTCTAAAGTATCCCTTCGTGGAAATAATGGCACTGCAGCCATCAGCTGCAGGGTCTCTGGTTGACTTAATATACTCAGGAACACAGCTTTTAGTAGGAACAGGTGAAGGGTGATGTCAAAAGAGAAAAACACATACACATTCATATTTATATATGTATTATACTGTTATATTCCATGGAGCATTACAGAGAATTTTTAATAATTCTTCCAGCCCAGAGGAATGGTTGTGGGGAGGCAGCAGAGGGGAGCAAGCGTCCCGTGCTGCATCCTCATCTCCTGATCAATGGTTGGGATTTCACCTATTTCACCTCCTCAGGTGCCCTCCTCTTAGCTTATGCAGAGCCGGTATGCAGTGAGCTCAGCGGTAGACGTGCCAGTGACAGGTCTGGCAGGGGACCACACAGGTTTCCCATATTTGGCTGCATCAGTTTGAGTGAATTTCATACTCAAAGGAAGTATTTTTGACATCAGCATCAGATAATGTCCACCATTTTAAAAGGTAGGTTGTTAATGATCTAAACTCAGTCTTACTTCATTCATTGTACAAACTAGGACAGCAAGACCCTGCATTTGTGCTCTCAGTAAAACATTTTTAAAAGACAGGCTTTTTATGTGAAAGGGGAGGCTGCAACACTATCAGCACTACCATTGATTCAGCAAGATAGACTGCAGCCTGAAGATCACACATCAGCTGTCATGTGCCTTTGTAACAGAGGTATTATTTACCACTTCAGGAAAAAATAAACAGCACTATGTATTTGATCTGTCTCTCAGAGAAGAAACAAACTACAGAGAATTAAAGAGTGGCAATGATACACTTAACTAGCACTGTTGGATAAATTCCTTTATGAAGAAAGAAAAAACTTTAAAAGCAAGTGACATAATAAACCACCTTTTGTAGCATTTTTTCTCCTGAATCCTGGAATTAATAATGCATTGCTGATATTGTAATTAACTCATTGAAACACTGATGCTGTGAACAGGGAGGTGGAATTTACAGAAGAAAATTCCCTTTCCTGAGACATGCAGTCCAGGTAAATATATCAATTGTCTTGGTGGAACTTGTGAAAAAATGCCTTTTAAAAATCTTTCCTCCTTCCTTTTTTTTTTTTTTGGTAGCCACATGGAAAAATATATTTTGCAGGAGTGTTGGCAACCAAAGAAGTGAGTTTCACAGATGCAGGTTTACTGGCAGGAAAATAGAGACTGTGAGGGGCTTTCATGCAATCCCATTAGCACTATGCGGCGTAACAAGCACTTGTGTGAGCTGTGGTGCAGCCATGCACCGTGTACTATGGTGTGCCATGGTGGTACAGCCTGTGCTTGGAAAAATATATTTTGCAGGAGTGTTGGCAACCAAAGAAGTGAGTTTCACAGATGCAGGTTTACTGGCAGGAAAATAGAGACTGTGAGGGGCTTTCATGCAATCCCATTAGCACTATGCGGCGTAACAAGCACTTGTGTGAGCTGTGGTGCAGCCATGCACCGTGTACTATGGTGTGCCATGGAGGTACAGCCTGTGCTGCCTCTGCTCCTGGCCCGTGTGAGGAGACACCTGCAGCACAGAGATGTGCGGCATCCACAGCCTCAGATTTCACAGAGCCTTGAGCTGGAGGCTGAAGAGTTTGGCGACAAAGTGGGAAGCAAGTAAAAGCCAGCAGATGGTTTCAGAACAGGAGGTGATCAAATCAAAATAGCAGAGAAGATAATTTTTACAGAATTTTTTGGGAGAAATCAGGGGAACTTAGCATGCCAAATGGTTGAGCACTATTACTTAATCACACTCCTTCACCATCCCTACCTAAGTCGATTTATGCCGTGCCCGCTGCATTCCTCGAAGCCTAGAACCAGTCTTTCCCCCAGGTGCTATGTATTTTTGCATAGACCTCCTTGAAACCGTTTTTCAAAGTCCTCATTTTAGCATTGTTGCCTAATGAAATGGGTTATGCAGTCATGTCAACCATTTATGTATGTCTGTGTTTCATATATTTATTCCTGATTCTTTCTTCTTAATCTAACTTTTATTTTTAATGGGCAAGTACAACAGTCATGGTAGCGATAACTGTTCAAAAATGGTCTAAAGCTGAGAGGTTTGGACATTTTTTGCCACATTTTTTCCTGACTGAACTAATGCCTCTGGCTTCTTTTCCGTACATTGCATAATTTATACTTCTGTAGTTTTTGTTGATTTTCTATGTCTAAGAAAAAGTGTAACAGAGGAAAAAATAATAAAGCAGTGTAATAACCCCAAAATATAATTTGAATCCATAGTGCATGGAAAGTACATGCTAGAATAAGAATTACCAGTAACATCTGCAGTTTCCTCAAAGCAACTCCCAACCTACTGCTACATTTAAACTTGATCAGCTTTTAAGTGTAGAAACTATAAAAAAGGATTCCTTGCAAAAACTAATGATGCAGATCACAGTTTTGTCATTAACTTCTTCACAGCTTGACACTGACAGTTTCAGCTTTTTTTTGTTTGATCTGAAAACCTGCTTTTAATTTTGCATATTTCTTGGACTAGAAATGTTGTCTGTTGAGCTCCTTTTCAGATTAATAGGTTTAATCCTGCAAGTTGATGATCATCCTGTCCCTAGCGATGCGAAGCACTCTAAGACAGCTCTGTCTTGGAGCATGCACATTCACCTCAGTGTGAGAAGTTTTCCTTTGAACAATATATAATTATGTCTATTTAAACAGCAATTCAAATATAATCTTTCATGAGAAATGCATATGCATATATATATATACACACACACACCCCTATTTTTTATCTATAAGCGGCCTGCCTTCAGAATTTCACTTCCATTGATGCAGGGATCAATGGGCAACATCCTACTTCTCTTTAAAGAAACTTTGAACATATCACAGGCTTGCAAGTACACATTGTCACAATAACTGATGACAAATATGTATATTGGGAACTGAAAAACAAAGTGATTCTCATAGGGATTCTAAAATAAACCTAGATTAAAAATGGAGAGTGATCCAAAAAGTAAAACTGAGCAATATACTACTAACTAATAAGGGTTTCCTCTGCACTGTGTGTTAATTGGTATTCATTAATTTGTATTCACAACTTCTCTACAGGGTATATATCTTATTGTTAGAGAAATTGAGGCAGCGGAAGGAGAAGTTCACAAGATTTAACCCAGAAAAAGAGAAGAAAGCAATACTCAAACACAGATTCTAGTTCAGGAGTTCCTGGCATGACAACCACTGTACCTAGGTCAGTGCAAATGAAATGAAATGGTGCTGGCGTAACACAAAAGCAGCAGGAGAACTGCTGCTACCTGTACAGACTGCTGGCTCCACAGGAAGGATATACTGCCCTTACCACTGCCAACTGAAAGGGTATGCAACCAGGATGGAAGTAATGTGTCTGGCTCTCTTTTTAGTCTAGTTTGTACCTCTCTCCTACACAAAGCTCATATTACCTCCTTTTCATTATTGTGAAAGGAAGGACAGCAATACTTGTTTTTATGGTTAAGACTGTAGACTTTTGAATCATGTTTCATTGGCACCAACACCTACTTACTCAGTGGCCTGAAGCAAGGTAGCCAAACGGCCTGGGTGGGTTTTCAAGCATATTAGGGTCATATATTATAAAGTTATTTAGAAACCTGAAGATGTAAACAGACATATAGTTCATTGAAAGACACGGACTTCGCCAGTTCAGGCACTTATCAAGATCCTCCAAAGCAACTAATTTTCATCTTTGAGGACCTAAGTGCTAGAAATGGTTAAACACTTTAGGTGAAAGGGTTTTCCATCTGAAAAGGCATTTTTTGTCAGATTCAAAGCATTTCACAAAGATGTGTTAAAGTGTTATGACATTTTCTACAATTAAAAGTCAAAACAAATTGGCTTTATCTTCTTATCTCATTATAGTAGCCAATATTTCATGCAAATAAAGTGAAAAGTGTAACTTTACTGTTTTCTTATATTTCGACAATTTATTACATAATAATATAAAAAGCTAGATAACAAGCATATCTATGTTACAGTATTAACAAACTACCTGACAATTGAATGTTTTGGTGCTTCCAAGCTGAAATTTTAGTTCTAGGGAAATTTTGAATCTATTTTCTAATTTGGTATGAAAAATAAATGTCACAGTTTCCTAATCAAAGGAAAATCTTTTTTTTTTAATCAGTTCTAATCAGATCTCTGGAAATCTGGCACTTAAAGCTGGCTTAACTCTGTTGGCTTTCATGTTCTTTGTAATATTCCTACAGACTTCAAAGGAATCAATTAGCTTAATGCTAAGTATTTTTTAAAATCTCATTCTCTTTCTGTTCACAATCTGTATAATGGGGAAAGTGATTAGAATATCTATACTACAGAGGTATTCTGAAGTTTTAATTAAGTTCTAGAAATTAATTTGGGATTCTGAGATGGGAGAAACGGAAAGAAATAACATCCTCTTGTGCGCTGGAGTCTCTGGCTGCAGACTGTGAAGCTGTAGCCACTTTTACCATTTGAAAATCTGGAACTTTTAACTCCCAACCATATGATCTGGAGCTGAATGTCTCTGTCTCCAAGTTGTGAAATGTGGAAAAGTCCTCATGATTTTGGACCTCTCTTTGCTCATGTTTTATAATGTGATGCCCAGTAGTCTCAGTCTTCAGTCTTTAACGTTATTCCTCACTAGGATTCTTTTTGTCAGCCCCTTGTACATGGTCCTCTAACTGCTCACTCTCCTTTCCATCTTGGCAGACCTCCTTGTTTCAATAACACATCCCAGACACTTTTATGATTGGTATTTTCATAACTTCTACTGGTGCTTTTAAAAATACTGTTCCTGTCCGAGCATGGTCAAGACTGACATCAATATACATTTGGGGATGGGTGTGCATCCTGGGACTTTTATCTTTAAAGGAAAAATTATTTAAATGTTTCCCTTGTCCACTGAGAAATGAAAAGACCCTCAAGGCGTGATAGCCTCTTTAGAATCCTTTAAGTGCAAAAGCCCGGAGTGATTGGAGGGGGTGGGAGGATAGCTGCTACTCCTCCTTTGCTGATCCTTCTGAGAGACACACTAGAGATGGCATGCATCCTCCCGCTTTTGTGAAGACATCACTTCCATATAATCACTGCAAGATAAAGGTAGATCAAATCTGCTGTATCCGCCTCCCTGGGACTGAGAGGGCAGGTTCCCTCAGAAGTATGGCATTCAGGAAACCCCACAAGGAGGTGGGGGTTTCTCTGAACCACTACAGGGGTGGTGAGGGTCCATAGACATGAGGCTTAGTCAGGAGGTTTTCAGCCAGAGCCAACATACGACAGTTGTCACCCTACTCAACAGGTAAAGTAAATGAGGGGGGTTCTACCCGCAAACTAAAAGTACGTGCCTACATGATGCACACACCGGGAAACACCAGCATTGGCCATCCACAGTCAGCTGGGTTTGGAAAGCTTCTAGACAACCTGGTATGCTACCTGTAATACACAAAGCTAGACAACTCATACTTTCATTTCCAGTGGATTTTGATACTTATTCTGCTTCCACCCTGAGCCTGACACTGAAACTATCATTCGAGAGTGAAGGTATTTCTCTAACTGCCCCTCAGAGCTCAGCTGTGGGCTGAGCTCAGCTGTGGGCGTTTTGCCTCTGGGCACATTTCCTTGCTCTGGTGGTAGTAAAGTACCTATCACAATTAGTATCTCAGGAACCACTGTCCCTTACAGCATCTCTTGCCCCCCCTTCACATAATACCTTTTAAGCGTCGCCTGTTACTGCCAGATGGGGCAAGTAGGACATAGCAGAAGCAGCGTGGGCAGCACCTGGGGCAGAGGCAGGGGTGTGATGGGCAAGGCTAGCACACAGCTGCAGCCCTGCCACAAAGCAGAGGAGTGTGTGCCACCTCAGCAGGTGTTAACAGGCTATGAAAGGGACATAACTTCACAACTTAGTTAAAACCCTCCCTTGCTGTTTTGGTAAATCAGCATCTCTTGCATCTTTGTGATCAAGCAAGTTAGAAACCGGTCTGGCTTTAAATGGATTGCATCGGTCTGGGTGGAAAGTACAAGGCATGGTACCACAATAATACAACTGAATTTTGAACTTTAAAATAAATTTTGGCCACTTAGATTGTCCAAGGTCTAGCCAGAAAATACACTGTGAGAATTTAAAAAAATTAACAATTTGTTTAGTTGCATTCTGAATAAATGGTATCTAAGAGTTTTCAAATTTAGACCTGGAAAAGTGGAAAAAAGTCATCCAGAGGACTATTTTCATCTAATTCTTCCGGACCATTCAGCCCCTGTGAAAACAAAACAGTATGGTTAAAAACAACAGAAGACCATAGAAATGCAACAACTGTAAAATCTCAAGTTTCTCGTGCTTCTGACTTTAAAATGCCTACTGCAACTAGCATTCATATATTATTGTTTTCATTGGGATGGAGGATTGTAAGTGAATTCTCATTTGGTTATTATCTTGTTTGTGTTTCAAATATCTTTGTCTTAGAACTAATATTTTCTTCATCTTTTGTCCTAACTGTTGTATATAATATCACAGTTTCACACACAAAGTGGTTGCACTGGGGGAATAGACTAAAACAATCCCTACCCACATGGCTTCTGCAGAGTTGGTTGTTTTATAGTGATAAAGTGTTGTGTTTTATGATTCACCAAGGTAAAAGTATGTCACAAATTTCAGATCCCTCCATGACTCATGAGTTTTTCTCACAAAATGAGACCTTTGCATGATTCAGGCTCTCTGCTTATGCAATGTAAATAGATGCTAAGAAGGAGCAACAAGTTTCTTTGAGCACTATTTCATTGCTGTGATGTCAGACATTACTTCAGCATTGCATAGCCCTTACTCTGCAGGCACCTCTCTCTCTTTCTTTTTTGCATGACACTTAGTTACTGTCTCCAGGATGGGGAAGAAAAAAAATCAAAACTTTCAGCCTCGAAAATTTAACCAAAAGCAACAATTCAGAATCCAAAGAGTAGATCTCCTGTCCATGCAACGTGACCGGGAAAACTTTGAAGTTTTTCCTGTCTGTTCCCTCCCTTCTTTCTTTCCGCGACAATCTCCCAAGCAAACATTTATGTCCCCAGCCAATAAATAGCAAAGTGTTTTGGGGAAATCTGTAGGTTTTTTGGAAAGAAACCTATAAAAGAAAGAAAAGCGGGGGGGGGGGGGGGGGGGAGAGAGAAGGAGAGAGAGCGTAATCTGTACACCATCTGTTGCCTAGTGCAATTCATGCTGACACAGGGCTTTTTGACATTTTATACCCCGAATGCAAGCACATAGATCATTTCTACCTTGTACTTTTCCCGTCTCATTATCGGAATTTATTCCCTCGCTTTGTTGTTGGTGGAGTCCCTATTCTAATTGTTTCTTACATGTGCTGTAAATCTGTCCTCCAATCAGTAAAGCCCTGGAACATGAAACTGAGACCTAGCAATTTCCTTTGCTTACCAGTGCATCTGCTGGAGCGTAGTGTTGAAATAAAATGAAACATGTTTGCACTCTTTTTCTATCATACTGTAATGCGCCTTTCATTTCGCTCAAGGAATTTTTAATATTCAAGCCATACCCTGCACATGAAGTCATTTCCCTTCGATATAATTGTAATGGTAATATGCATGGCCTAACTGGCAGTGGCACAGCTGGCTGCTTGCCACAGCTGAGCCTCTGACTCAAAGACTTTAATTCTGTCATGCCTCATCTGGTTTTATGTACTCTTTTGTAGTTAGTTCACAAATTTATTCTAGGGTATCCATTGAGATGGGCAGGCCATTGACTTTTCTCTAAAGATAGAACACTAAACTAATGAAGGGTACCAAATATGTGCATTGATAACCCATGCGCATACTGAATAGAAGTCAGATTATAAGTCAATGTGCCTGTGTGGTCAGGACTTATTGACAGATGCTTAGGCCCTGACTGAGCAAAGATTTAGTGGCGGTGCATAAAGGTAAGCATAGGCAAAAGTCTTGCCTCATCGCTGTCTGCAGGATGTGCTGTCATAAGTGGCAAGTGGCACAGGGTCTGCATAAGCTACATTAGCAGCCTGTTAGCCAGCAGGACCATTTAATGAATTAATAGCAGTGTTTTGTTTTCCAGGTTTTAATTAACTGGGTCTTTCTCCAAAATCGTGGCATGACTTCAGCCACAAGGAGCTTTTAAAGTCTTTCTTCAGGTTTGTTTTCACTTACAGGGTCAGAATAAAGTTCTTCAGCCTTACCTATGATGTCCTGATGCTTTATACACTTACCATACCTCTCTCCCTGCATCTGTCACTGAGCCCAAAATGCATGCCCCCCAAAGCAAGGTTCTGTGTTTATCTTTCTGCTTTCATCCCTTTCTGCTTTCACTAAGACCCTCCATCTTTCTACCTCTAACTCTCCTAAAAAAGTGATTGTTTCAAGAAGCCCGAATATCTGACCCCTGCTTCCAATTACTCACTGGAAATATACTTCAATTGATGGTTACCATCTTCATCCATCCTCACCTTTCCAAGTCTGCTGTTTGTCTCTTCTCTATTTGTCCATAATAACTTAGAGAGAAGATTTGCTTTTGTCTATAAAGCTCAATGCACATCTACTGAGTTACAAGAGCAATAAAGTGTTATTTACCAGGTTTATGGATCACTCACTTTCAGTCTATCGTTCAAATGTAAGCCCCCTCTGAAAGTTAAAAGCTGTTGGTGTGAATCGATTCGGACTTCATTTTATGCTAGCTGAAATCAATGACCAAGCTTGTTCTTGCTGTGGGAGAAAGGTCTTACTAGTTGCACACACTGCAGTTTTTCTTGATTCAATGGTAAAGCCATAATGCTGAAAAAATGTTATTTGAACAAAACATTTCATTCAACCTGAGGTGAAAATTCTTTTTTAATTGTGGGACAATTATATTTATTCTAAAATAATGAAATGAAATCTGAAATGAAATCCGAAAGAAAATGCTGATTCAAAACAGAAAAAATATGACTTTAGAAAAAAAAATTTCCTCTTTCCCAGAAAAAAAAGTTGTCATGCTTGATCTTTATTTGCAAACAGCTTGGGCTGCTTTTAAATTAATTCTTTTTTTTTCCTTTTGAAAAAAAAAAGTACTAGATCTTTTTATTAAGACTAAGGAAAGTGCAGAAAATACATCAAAGCCAATGAGTTCTGTCAACCCCATATTTACTACCACCCTCAAGTGGTGATTCAGCCAATCTGCTGTATAGATCAGCTCTGATCAGTACTTCAGGATGCAGGAGTAAATGAGCAGACAGAAGGGAATATTGGTACCTAGTCAGGTTTTGCCCTGATAAGAAGCCAAACACAGCCATAGTATATACCTAAACCAAAATTTATGGATGTCCTCGGTTTAGGTGCAGCATAAGATTAGAACAAAGTTGGAAAAGAGCATCTCAACCCTTTCAAGAACATACTCTGCTGCTGCTCTCTTTTAAAGACTCCCTCGGGAATAGCAAGTACCATAAACAAGCAAAAGGGTTTTCTGATTTGAAACCTAGGAGCTGAATGGGACGGACCTAAGAAAACTCCCAATATAAGGGCTTAAATTCTCGAAAATTAATGCCAATTTTCATTTGAAGCATCTATTGGTTTACTTACCCACTTGAAAAAGTCAGACAACTTATTCGCATGCTCTAACTACTAAGGACTTAACTATAAACATTTAGTTTGTAAACTCTTGCTTCTCCTCTCTACAGTGGCACTCTTTTCCCCTTCCTTCATCTCAAAAGAATCTAAGTTTGGAGTGCATGCCAAATAGCCACTTTCCTAATCTTCCTGATAATCCACACAACTGACTGATATGGTAATGAAGTACAGGAGTCAATTACATTGGGTGGAAGCACAAAAAAATTCATTTAATGCCTCCCCCATCTCTGAAATACTATCCTGGCCCATGCTGTTCATACATACCCATGTCAAAGGTAGCCTAAGGAAAAAAAACACTTGTGCCTCCAGTACGTGCTTGGGTTTAGAATTTTCCAGCCCCTGTTTCCCTGTTCACAATTTATTTTCTTCATATCAGCTTTAAATATGAAGTAGGTTCCCAATGTTTACTTAAATTTTTCAGTTTTTAAAAATAGTATTGCAAGCATATGATTCTCATAAAGCATCTTGTGCAGGGGGAAAAGTAAGCCTAGAGGCAAATCCTGTAACTCTCCAGACTATAAAGACAGAATGATGACAAATTGTATAAATATGTGCAAATTGTCCAAATGATGTCATGTATCCAGGCTTGGAAAAGTCAGGAAGAATACTTGAGTGTAAGGTCAGCACAGACTCTTTCTTTGAATAAAATTGAGCAATTACATTCAATTTGCTTAAATTTATCACCAAGAAAAATGTTTTGTTTAATCTTAATCTTCGTTTTATTTTTCAAACATTTTAGAACCTACTGTATTATTACATCAGTGAAGGCCTCTAGTAAATTCAGGAAAACCCCGATAGGTAGCAGCATGCATTAAGCACGCTGCCTGTTGGAAAGGATTGGTGAAGTAGGGCAGCATACCTGTGACCTACTACATGAAACTCCTCAATGCAATTTAAATAGCAAATTGCAGAGCCTTGTAAAGGTTTTTTTCCTTGAAACAAGCAGCACTTTAGATTACTTTAGAAAATTGCATATTGAAACATTCTGTGGCTAGAAGACAGGCATACGTTCTCCGGGCTCCAACTGGTCTGTAAATGCTTATACTGAAGTCTTTTTAATTTACATTACACAGGTCTTCATTCCTCTCCTCCTCTTTCTCTCCCTCTCTCCCTCCCCTCCCCTCCCCTCCCCTCCCCTTTCAGTATCGAGGTCAACCTTCTCCAATTATTCGTCTGCAAACCATTTCTTTCTTCAAGTTTTCCCATTTACATTACACAGATTGGTGCCTCCTTGGGTCAAGCTGCTCTAACTTCCACTGCATCTTTTTCTCACCTTCCGATGCTTTGCTTCCTCTCTGCTCTCACCCTCCACCCCCAGCCCTTCCAGGTTTGGAGAGAGCAAATTAGTGTAAAAAGGGAAAGAAAAACGGATCGTTTCTGTTTTCCTGACAAACAACTTCTAGCCACAGCCACTGGAGCATGGGTCCAGCTGAGCGTGCAGGTGTTTTTTACCAATGTAATGAGCCGTTCATTGTCCCTGCACATATACGTTTGCTTGTAGAGGTGACAAGCAATTCATCGGCTGTTGTTTGGGTTGTATGCCTTGGTGGTGGGTGTGAATGCCTTGGTGGATACTCTCAAACCCGTTGATGTCTGGACCCTTTGGAGCACCCTGGCAATATTCATTTGACAGATTGTGAAATAGTAATTTCTGGCAGTAGGCCTCTATACCCACCATCAGCTAGACTTCAGATCCCATCATTAAAAGAAACAAAATTATATTTACTTGTTTTTACAGGTGTATGAATCAGTGTCCAAAGAGAAAAGGATGACAAATGAAAAAAACTTTAAAACACAGCTGTTCTGACTCTGCTTGTGTGATTCACAGGGCTCGATATATTAACAGTAGTGCCCACTGCATTTGAGATGTCAAACAGATTTGTTGTAAATATATAACACGCACTTGCCTCTATCTCAGGGCCAGACTGTCTGCACCCTTTTGTGAGCCGTGACTCACACAAGGAGTCAACGTGAGTAAAGGGTTTGCTTTCTAGCATGCCTGTTTAGGCAAGAAATTAGGAACAGATGGAACCTGTTACAAAAGAATTTCTGAAGTACGAGCTTTAAAAATGGTGGCATTTTTTTATTTGTTTTTTGAGAAAAAGAAAAGCTCTTACAATGTTAGTGGGATGATATGTGGTGTACAGCTAATTTGGCATCATGCAATCCGATCTAACATCAAGTTAACACTAAAGCAGCTGAATGAGCCATTCTCCAAACATGTTTCAGCTGCAAATGTTAAAGCCCTTGTAATTGTTACTTTTAAGAGTGCATTAAAAAAGCTGTGAAAACTGCTCGTTGTAATGATTTCTACAACGGGATCTCTGCAAACACGCAGCTGGAGGCTGTCAAACACACACCTCCCTAATAGACAGCACTGTGTGTACAATTAACACGTTAATTTATGGAGTAAACTGATCAGGGGAGACTAGAGCTTCAAAGTCAAACACTCGCCATTAAGGAAGACGTGAAGTTACGTGCAGGAGTCACCTTGCTCACCGCAACCCTTCCTAACACAAAGGCCCTGCCTGTGCTGCTGAGCTCAGCGGTGCTCCCTGGCTCCCGTGCCCAGGTGCAGCCCTCCACCGGACCCCAACTCCAGATGGGGAGAGGAGTGAGGTGTGCTCCTCCCCTCCCCGTCCTTCCCTCCCGTCCTCCTTCTGGTGTTAAAGGAAACCTCAGGACATAGACCAGATGAGCATGCTGCAACCAAATACTCCGTCTGACTGACTGAGGAGGAGGTGAGTAGCACATACCCTCCTGCCTGCGTGGTCTATCCAGCACATAAATACTGAATCAGCCAAAGACACCATAAGACACGTCACCATAATAGTTTAACGTTAGAAACACTTTACACCTAGGCATGTGTCTGTCAGAGCAGAGGGTATTTTCCTTGCTGGGGTTATGCCCCGCTCTTACATAGAAGGGGAGAGAGTTTGGTGCAGAATGTGGCCCGAGGCACCCCATATTAGGCATGGAGCCACTAAAAGTCAGTCCCATTCATCATGCTGGGACTCAGAATTAACCAGCAGGGAAGCAACGTGGTCTGGCTAACCATCATCACTTCTCAGCGCTGGAGACCCAGGTCTGAATTGAAGACCCAGAGCCTGGAAACTCCTCTTAGAGCAGGCTGCTTCTTCTGAAGACAGCCTCTCCTTTTTTCTTTAATGTATGAGGATTTAGGCTCCTTTTGTATTATAACCTGTTGATTAGAGCATTTACAAGGAAATGGGTGACCCATGCTGAAGTCTCGGCCAGGGGCATTCAGATTCATCTGAACAGCAAGATGTGCTCTATCCATTCTGTTGAAGGCTGTTTTGGAGAGCACCACTCTACTTTGTCTTTCTCCTGCTCCCAACCTTCCCAGCCCCACCTAATTTTCAGTAACTGTCTCGCTCTGATGCCCTCTCCAGGCATTCTTCTGTGCACCTGTAATTACCCCTGCTCTTGCAGTCACCACCTCCTCTGGGTTCTCCTTCTGGGTGTCTCCCATCAGGAGACAACTACTATGATTTTCAAGCCCAAAATGAGTTGTTGGGTTTTTCATCCTGTTTTCTTAATCCAATACCAGCTCTCCTCTTTTTCTTTCCACTGTCTACAACTCTAACTCCTCAGAAGAGAAAGAAGTTGGATAATTCGTCCCATACTTAGTTCTCAGAAGGATCCTGTACTTCCCCACCACACACCCTCCCTTCACTAGAGGTAAATGCAGTGAGCATGGGCAGGTTATATAGAGCACCAAGGGCTAACCAGATCAGTGAGGCAGTGAGGAAAAAATATGACCTGCCAGAAGGAAGAGAAGCTCAGCTTTGAGTAACCAGAGAAGCAGTCCTTAACGTTACTGCCTCTGCAGAGAGTATTAGCTGACTGGTCCAACCAACATTTGTTTGCATGGTTGGTCATTAGATTCATTTTTGAGGTCAAAATAAGAGTATTTCTGCAGGAGTTTCAGATACTTGGAGGTTAGGGGTTTGGGAGCTCTGCTTTCTTATTTCCTTCCTTCTGCCACAGCTACAACAGACGCAGGCCAGGTGTAGCTTCCATGACTGCTTTCTTTTGTCAGGATTTTTTTTTAGTAGAACCCATGCCTGGCAACTTTGACAGTCCTGGCCATAGATTTTCACTTCTGTGAGTCATCTACCTCCCCTTTCCTGTGTTGCTGTTGACTTCTTGTGGGGCAAAAGGAATTTGGCCATTTGCTCACAGTTTCTGAATCTACTGAGTTTCTGGGCACTTGCAAATCCCAGACAAGCGTTCATGTGCCTGTATAAACCTGCTTAACATCTCACATTCATGCTAGGTGCACTGAGCTTGCTGAGCATGCAGAGATACATTTCACAGTGACAACACAGGAAATTGGGTGCATCCTGGGTGTACTTGGATTCTTTATGTATAAAACTGTGTACAAGTCCTGAGTAGGTAGGTGAACCTAGTGCACAAGTCTACCAGTTTTGTGTTTCATACAGAGCCTATAGATTCACAAGAATCTCCATCCACCAGAGAGAAAACTGTTTAAAGCAAAGCAGGACTTTTTAATCCTATTTGGGGATCTCGGATCCGAAATCAATTCCACCTTCTGTCCTACTTTGCTTCATGCCTAAAAGACCTTTGCCTGCAATGTACAGCATATTCACCACTCCCCTTTGCTAAATAACTTAATAATGGGTCTGTTAATTAATTCCCTTTGTAATCCATCTTTCCACTGCTTTGACTGGTGTTCCTCTTGGTGCCCTAGAAGTATGCCTGCCAACACGAGACCTCTGGTCCAACATGCTCGTTTTGCAAAATTTCTACTGCTGCTAAAATGACAAGCACACAGTCACTGAAGCAGGGTACCCTGCTCAGAGGATCAGTGGCGTCTTGCCTCTTTGAACAACAGCAGCAGGAAGATTCAAGCAGGGAGTGCATGACTTTTCAGGAGGGAAAGCTAGCCTGCAAGAGCAAGAAGCTGCTGGCCTCTCTGAGAGGCGTGGAGAGAGGGGGCAGAAGGCTCTGCAGGAGCAGGCAGACGTGGGAACCAGGCTCAGCATATCTGCCAAGTCTACCACTTTGAACATTTGAAATGTTGGCAGGTATGCAGCCAGAGCATGGTTTCAAGAGCACTTGTAACACCCTGGTCTTCTCTCACACCTCCGATGTTCACTGACAGGCTCTCATTAAATTAATCCCTATAAAGCAGTGGGGATTTGAACAATTTTGCCACTCTCTCAGAAGGTGTTACACCAGTACTTCACCACCATTGAGAAGCCTGGCCACCCAGTCTCTTGTCCCAGAAAAAGCAAGTATTTGAAAAAAATCCCATCAACAGAATTCTAGGAAAAACAGAGTTGCCCAGGGAAGTCTAACCAACAGTTAACTCACATGGACTCAAAATAAACAGATACCTACAAGAAGCCATCATAAAATTAACATTTTCATGGAAACTGAGGGAGACATTCTTATAAAATTCAAAACAGTTGCAGCCGTGGGCTATATCAATGTCTTTAGAAAGAAAGTTTTCAATACAGTGATTTAAAGCTTTATAGTTGAATTCTGGATTTTAAGTTTCTCACAGGTAACGTTTGGATGTGCACAGCCAGCTGTCATTTGGACTGGGCCCTTAGGCTATCGGTGGGCATAAACAATGAACATGTTGCCTTGGTTAAACCATTTCTGCCTCCAGACGGAAATAAAAATCTATTCACCACCATTTTCAAGCTAAAAATGTTTAGACTCTGCCTCAACTCCAAAAATTACTTCATAAAAGTATTTTCTGCCAAGACACCATGAGGTAAAATAAATGACATTAAATTCTTTGCCTGTCTTTTCCTCTTGCCTCTGTAACACCAAACTGTCCTTCCCTATAATACACATCATTAAAAAAACAGCTAGAAATAAACCTGTGAGAGCCCTGCTGTGATAAGATGATGAGACACAAGGGATTCTGGAGAGCATGACTCGTCTGCAGTGATGGCAGAAAGATCCTACATTCACCCTGCCAGCATCTTTTGCTGGAATAACTAACCACTTTATTTTACACAGTTAGGCTCAGTCACATCTGAGAAGTCTTATTAGCCACCAGGAACTAATCAAAAATAGCCTGAAAGTGTAATATTCTCTGTCCAAGAACATGACCCCTTCAGACAAGTTGTCATGCAACATGGCACATGGACAACTCACCAAATAAACTTCTGTGCTGCTGACCCCTGGAAAGCCAGACGTAATAGGGAACACATGCGATCACTCCTCGTGGATACCGAAGACAATTTTCATAACTAACCAAAGAGCGAAAGTCTCATTTTCAAGGATGCCTTTTACTGTAGACTATGTCCTATTTAAAGATTTAGAAACCTTGCTTAGGGGCTTTCTTAGGTATTTTGTTCAGGTTTGATGCTTAGCACAGGAACCCACATGCAGATAACTTAGCCTTTAGCTGTTATCTGATCTATACCCAGAATTTGGATTCACCACCTAAAGAGGAAAAAATCACTTAACTTCACTGGTTTCACAGCCTAGAGCAGAACTTTTCCATTTGTCAACTTTTCAAAAGTTTTCATTGCACGGTATAACTAGAAGTCAAATCTTTCTTCCTCAGTAAAGAAATATTGTTATTTGAGGTTATTTTTAATCCTTAGAAGATCTGAGGAGCTTAGGTTTAAAAAAATATGTAGATTGGGCAGTTAATCTGCTTAGACTGTGGTTAAGCTGTAACTGGATTTGGCGGGTTAAATTTTAAATGTTTTGCACAGTCCAGGCAGAGGTACTCAGTAAGCCTATGTCAACCATAAACACGCTTTGCTGACTGTAAAATTCAGGTTGGAGAATCTTCATTAGATTTGTGCAATTTGCTTTTGGCCTAAAACAAAGCAAGACCAAAATACTTTCTCATTTGAGGAGAAATCTGTTAAAGCCATCTCAGCCAAACGACTACAGTTAGAGGTGGAATATAACCCACAATTCCAAAATCCATAATACATGGATTATATGTAATACAAAGTAATTTTAATAATTCCCAGTTATTAGCCTGAAGCTTCTTAAGGTGAATATGATTCTAAATAAAAGTATTTTATTTCCTTTGTGTTTGAACCTTATAGTTGCTGCATGGAGGAGCAAGCAATGAAACATAGAACAGACATTAATCATGTTAATGTTGATTCCGATTTAGCTAGAAGAAAGAATGTAAAAAATTTGGTAATCTTGTATCTCTGACTACCAAGCAATGATAAAATCTTCACTGGATTAAGTGCAAAAGCACATTTGAAATGTAAATGGATAAAGGCATCTGTGTTGGAATAAGTGTTAAGCAACTTCAAGGAGTTCAACAAACACTTATGTGGGTGCTGTTTCAAACCGAAAGTCTGGACCATTTTTAACCTTTAATCATCCTGTCATTTGCATATTCATATCAGAAATTAACTGAGATCAAGTCTCTCTAATTGTGTGTTTAATTTAAACTTCTGAACCTAACAAAATATTTGTATAAATAAGAGAAAAATTCATGCTTTACCCTATGTGGATGATGGCTTTTTGGACAGGCTGAAATGACTGACAGCAATCTGAGGGGGCCTTCTCATCTTTTAGACACCCCCACTTTGGAACACATGACATTTCTTTCTTCTTTTTCTTCTTTCTTTTTTTTTTTTTTTAATTTGGAAACAATCACCATGATGGAAAGCCATCTATTCTCCACTTGCTTTGCAGTACTGGCATGACGTTTCATCTGTGCACAGCTTATCAACCTCAACATTACCGCAATTGGGAGTGAAAAACCCAGCAAAACTTTTTAGGTTGCCAAAGTGGCAACTGGAGGGAAAGATTGTTGTCGTAAAATGGAAATGTGCTGGGTTTTTAGTAGTCACCTGCTACAGAGCAAGTTCCTCCTCTCAAACTATCCTGGAGACACCTGTGCCCACATGCACTGAGGAATTTACCAAGGGATTCAGGGTAGGAAAGCTGGCTGAAGCAGGAAGCGCTTTCTCCTAACCAATTTACTGTTGCATTGAAGTTGCTTTTTGCCAACCTGGTATAAAAGAGATTTTTAATTTTTTTGTTGCTGGCACCCTCAGAATGATCAGTGCAATCACAATTACTTTGACAGGCGTGCTGGAATTGGAGTAGGCAGAAAATGGCCTTAATGGGAATCTTTTACAAAGCAGCTGTTAGAGTGTGGTAACAAGACTCTGAATAAATGGCAGCTACATAACTTCCCCTAATCAGATTGGAGCAATCAGCTTGAAAAATTTTCCCATATGTTGAAGAGTGGAGCTTAGGCCTAGGGTTATGGCAAGGACACAGGCCATGGTAAGGTTACAAAGTCTGGCTACAATTAAACACTCACTGCAGAAATTGTGATGATGCTTCGGGGAGCTATTGCACTTTAGCCATTTGTAATTGCACATTCGGAAATTACTCACTCCAAAATTACTCGGGGCCCAGTTACACGGTTTACAAACATATGTTCTCAGAGAGAGGGAAAAACATTATCCTTCCAATGGGCACCATTTATAGATTCGTTTATGGTTATTAATGAAATGTAACTGTGAGATTGTTTATTAATAGTTGCATACGATTTTTGGAGGTTCTGTTTATCATTAATTTAATGATTAAGGCACATTTCTGCCTAGCAGGGGCAAAACTGCAATTCTTGCAGTCTGTTAATGCCCTGGTTTAATGCCTCTCCTGTCAGCACTCATTGAGTAATCCAGCCAGAGCATTTCTCCTCAGCAGAGGTATTTCTTCTTAATTCTTTACAGACTAGACCGTGCTTCTATGGGTCGCATTATCTATCGCAGGATATGTGGGCTGGTACCTGATCTGTGTATCAGTGCTGCCACTTCAGATATATTTTAGGGCTGATAAAGTGTGAAAGTTATGTAGAAAATTAGCATTGCACAAGCTTTGTAATTATACAGCTTTTTATGAATTTAATGAAAAAAGACAAGGCCTTCAGGGTGTCTCTTTTTTCTGGTAGCTAATGCAAGGAAATCTTCCATTGTGTTCCAAAGCCTATCCTTCCTGTATTTCCTGAGCCTGGGAAACAGTCAGTGAGCCCAATGTGCTTCACAGGTCTAGAGAACAAGATGTACTGGTGACTGACAGCACTAATGACCTTTCCATTTATTGCATGTGAAAGGAGAAGTGTAGGGCGCCAAGTATGTTCATGTGTGTGAAGGGGGATGATCAGAGAGCCAACAGGAGGAGGTAAGCATCATTTTAGAAAATACAATCTGCACACTTTTCAAGTGCACCTGGTTCGCACACGGTTTCAGCAAGACAGAGAGGTGTAGTGCATGGTATGCTGTTTGGAGACTTTTCTCTACGCAGTAAGACCTCCGATAGTTTCCAAATGAATTTTTGTACAAAGAATCCTGCATGATGCTCTATAGCTGATAGGAGGCTCTAAAAGAGAGAAAATTTTTCTAGTGCTGTGGGCCACTGCTAAGATCTGCAGTGTTGTCTGATGACAGAATCTGAATGCAAAAGCACGCAAACGAACAGCTACATCGTTTGCTTTAAACGGACTAGATATGATTCCCCATGGTTTTATTTATGTATTTTAACTTCCAACAGAGGTGCAAAGTTATGTAACTTGGGGAGGAATTTGGAAAAAATTTGCCCTCATGTAAGTGACTAAAGTTAAATGAGTGGTCTCCCTCATCTCCATATATAGTTGGGAAACAAAAGTTGGCTCTTTGAGAAGGTAGCTTAAACCTGCTGCTCTGAATGGACATGGTTTGGTGTCGGAGCACATTTGGGGCTGGGATGACACCTCACAGTGTACGTGCTTTCCCATGAGCAAAGGGGCTCCCTGCGAGTATCTGTTTCTCCCTTGCTCCATGTGTAAAATATGTTGCTCTCGCCCTTACAGGTGTTCTGCCAAATGGCATAAACTAACGTAGGATCCTGCTTTAGGATTTAGGATATTTCAGCCCCCATTTTCTGCATCTGTTCTGCAGTGAGTAGAGTTCAATCTGTTAAATTCTGTAAATATGAATTAGTTAGATTCTGTTCACAATGTGTTTGAGTTCACTCATCAAGCCAAATGTTTAGTTTTAGCTCTTTTTTCACAAGAATTTTTCAAAAGTATTTCACACTTCTTTTATTCAAAAAGAAGAATTTCTAGCTTGCTTGTGTTTCCTCAGATTTTTTTTTTTTGTCTCCTTCTCAGTCTATGGGATGAGATACAGTAGGTGGGCAAGACACCATTAAAAAGTCCTTCTGGTAACAAGGTGCTGATACCCATTGCTACACTTTTTATTGGAGACTGAAGCTACCAGCTTTGCATTTCAGCTTCATTTGGAAGTACATGTTGGGTAACAGAAGATTGTTCATGCTTTTTCCTGTGGAAACAGCATTAAAGTGCACTGCACTTTATCCTTTCATAGTTGCATAACAAGCTAATGTGAAAAAGCCTTTTTCTTCTGGGAAGAATTAAAGAGTCCTGCCAAGATTATATTTTTAATTGAAAATCTTAAACCAGAAAATTATTTGGTTTGTTTCCTTTTCAGTCTATCTTTCTTTCCTTTTACTGTTGTGAAAAAGATATGAAGAAAAAGTAATTCAGGTTTCGCTGAAGTATCTTAAATCTCTGTTTGGTGAGAAAGTTCAAACAAAAAGGATATTTATATTTTTCAACTGCACTTGTTTAATTTTCACCCCATTCTGATGCTAACACAAGAAAAGGGGTGGCATAAATAGCGAACACTTTAGTGTAGACAGCTTTCTGGCTCAGAAGCCATTTCCAGGACACATCGAGCACACAGAGCACTGCCGATGGCTTCTGGAGCCAGGCAGCTGTCTACACTAGGGCTCACTCTCCTGTTAATACCAGGCTAGCGGAATCAGTGCCTCTTCAGATTTTAATCAAACTACCTGAAATGTTGCTGAATACTGTGCGAGCTGGGGGACAGAAGGACTTAAATTGTTTTCAGCACTGTTCAGCCACAGTCACTGTTGACACGGTCGTCAGCAGCGAGTACTTTTCCTAGGGTACATGAGGCCATAACTTCCTCACAGCTTGAAAATCTTTCATTCTCACAACGCCCACACATTCTTCTTCATGTGGTACGCTTTCTTGGGGAAAAAAAGAAGAGAGAGTCCAAATAAAATAGATTCTTGCATTAAAAAAACATGGCTATTCACAGGGGTTATAGAAATGTACTCATTTGTAAATTGGTTGTAAAGATTTGAAAACTTAAAGAGACAGCCACAGCCTGTGGTTGTTAGACATATGGATTTTTCTCTCCCTCCTAGAGAAAAGAAAACATTTATTTTCAGCTTAAAAATTGTTTTTGGAACTAAGCTGCAATTGTGCATATTCATTGAAAGAGAGCTGAAGGAGGGTGGAATAGTAGTCTGTCACCTGAGAGCCCCAAATGTAACTGAAAGACTCTTAGAAAGAAAGCATAGCTATCCATCCTACTATCCATCACTGAAGTGTTAAGGTTAAAAATGTATCCCCCTTGGTACCATGTCTAGTATTTGTGTAATGTGAGGAAAGTGCAGAGCTAGACCATAACCTGATTCTCTGGTACTTACCCACACAAAGCTTTTCAACACCCTGGCTATGTGCCAGCAGTAGAAAATGGGGCTATTTCTAGCTGAACAAGGCATATTGAGTGACATAAGCAGAGCCACACGTGCGGGTGCATGGGCTGTTCTCGTCTTGGGATCATTCCTCCTTCAGCGCTACCTTACCCTCTGGTTTTGCCCAGCCACCAAGTTCTCTGACCAGCTGCCAAGTGCCTCTCAGCTTCTCCACCTACATCTCCCAGGGTCCTTTAGCTGACCTTCTGGTCTGTATGGGCATTTGGCATGTCTTGTGGTGGGAAGGTAGAGCTGCCACCCATCTTGCTTATGAATCTCACACAGCACCTAGTCACAGCAGGGGCAGTAACTCTGCAGATGCACTTGGCAGTTCTGTCATTTCAGTGAGACCTGAAGCCTGTGAAAGGCCAGAAGTGAACTTCAGGCAAGTCACCACATGAAGGGTAGTGAATTCTGTTTGCACAGGCATTAAGACCGTGCAAGTTTAATGTATAAGACTCCAGTTATGGTTTAAATAGCTCATACCAAATGTAATGTAAGCTGGGGGGGGGGGAGAAAGGGTGAAAGGAGAGAAGGGAGGAAGAGAAAGAAAGAAAAGAAAAAGAAAAGAAAAAGAGAAGAAAAGAAAAAAGAAAAGAAAAGAGAAGAAAAGAAAGAAGAGAGAGAAAGAAAGAAAGAGAAAGAGCAAAAGAAAGAGAGAAAGAGAAAAAGAAAGAAGAAAGAAAGAGAAAGAAAGAGAGAAAGAGAGAAAGAGACAGACTGAGGAATTTCTGGCAGAGTTAAAAGTGAGGAAATTTACAACTGGTTAAAATTCCACAGGTTCAACTCCAATGCTGCTGAATGTGTCAAAACTAGTGGGAGCCACAACCACAGTTTTCATTAAACATATTGGAAAAGCAAAGCAAAGCAAAATGGTGGTAAAAATAGCTACATTCATAGACGTCTTGTCTACCCTGTGGCTCCCACCAGTGGGATTTTTTTTCTTATTTGTGCACTTCCGCAAATCAAATCAGGCCTATAAGCATGGACATGAGGTATTTTACAACCACGTTAGGAGGGCCAACCACTTCTTAGAATGGTACATTTCCATAGTTTAGGCAAGGCTTAAGGAATTGAACTAGCAATGAAAATGGATCCCTGGTCGATCATAATATTTTCTGAAATGGTACTGAAGAGTTTTGTCTCGTCTGCTGTACTCCTTGCTTTTTTTTTCCAACTGGTTCAAGGGAACCTCTGGCTGCAAGAGATTCATCCATGCTTCTTTATGTGATCCAACTTAGTGTGACTCAGTTTAGAGTTTTACCTGAGTAAAACCTGCAGGAACATTCTTTACAACAGTGCCAGCTCCTACTGCCATCACATTTAAAAAGCAGAAAGATTAAAAATGCATAGACATCTTAGTTTTCATCCACAGGACCTGCCACTCTGGGGAGATCTTGACAACTAAACATACAGAAAGTTGCAGTGACTATAGGTCAGGAAGTCTGATGGTTAGTGATCATGGAACAAAATACCTTCCCCAACCTGCACAACTACCTAAATTTCTTAAAGGAAAATCTGCAGCTCTATTTGCCTAATTTCCACTTACAAAAAGGCAAAACGCTATTCAGCTCTTCAGATGACATTAATAACTTGATGGCCAGCACATAAAACATTTATTCCAATTGCTCCATTTTCTAAGAAACAGAAGTTGAAACTGCTTTCTCTTTTACAGCAATAGGAAAGGATGTTGAGCAGGGATTTTTCCACTAGGCTGCCCAGAGTCTTTAACATGTTAGCGTGTCCTGTCTGTTTATATAATGTACTGAACTATATTTCCCCTGGTGTCCTCTTCAAATGTCAGATTAGTTCTGTGCTGTGTAACTGCGGGGGGAAAGGAAGGATTAAGAAGCAAAATCTGTCCACAAAAGAAAGCTGGTTACCTCTACTTACATGTGAAGTTCATCTGCTTCAAGCACTAGAAACACGACCATGTCTCAACTGCCTGAGTAGTGCACTGTTTGCATCCCCCCACCGAAGTGAAGAGCTGTTGCTCTGCTCCTTTCACAAGGAGAAGGTTTCTCAATGGAGTCTTACTTGGTTACTCCTATTGTCTTGGGTTTTTTTATCATAAGGACAACAAACTGGAACAATGTTACTTTGGAAAACTTTAAGAATTTCGTGAAGATGAATGATGCAGGCAAGTCTCGCAACACAAATTATCATCTTGGCACTGGCAGTGCAAGGGAGTTTTTGTGGTTGGTGTTAGGAGCTGCAGTAGAGTTTTTGGCACCTGGACAATACACATACACTCCTCGCATGTGTCCCCCCTCCAGCCCTCTTTCAGTCACAGGGCTCTTCCCAGCTGGGACAACCACCAGGCTCCAGACCTCTGTCCTGGGTGGGAGGAGTAAGATCTTTACCTCTGCCTCAGTCACAGGGGAGTCCTTGGTGAAGGTGAAGTGAGAGTAGCTCAAGTGAGACTAGAGTAGAAAGGTGCAGTCTCCCAGGGGGTGGAAACCTGCATAGCTCCACCAACATCAGTACAGCTGCATGCATTAATACAAACTGGTGATCAGCCCTCGACAGCACTCTGTGGTCCTGTGCTGTCCACCACGTAGGCTTTCACTCTGCTCCCACCTCCTCCCAGAACAGAACTCATCTGACAGTTGAATACATACTTTTTTTCCCCTTTAAAATCCTGGTTTCTCTCCTCACTTCAGAGCAGTAATAACTTCAAAGGATTTACACAAGAGACACCAATGATAGACTCTGGTTGAAGCTGCTGACTTCAGCAAAGACACTGAAGGTCTTAGGGCGTAAGTTCTCTGTGCTAATATATTAATGATAATTCAATATTTACAGCGTGAGAGCTCAAGCTTCTTTTTTTTAAGGAAAACAACACATACTTATATTGTGCTCCGAAGGCTAACATCAAGATATTTCAAGGCTGATTGCAGCTATGTGTTATCAATATAACTCTGCAAATTTAAGTAATTTTTGTATTATTTTATCCCTGGCAGGAGAAAGGGCCAAATTCTCTTTGCTTTATGGCAGCTGATACTCTTCTTGAAGTTAGCAGAACTATTCATCTGAGCTCAGAGAGAAGGGTTTGTTCTCCAGACATGAACTCTTACAGATTAGCAAAACTTAAAGGGTTGCAAGTAGGCAAAACAGCTCCTTTGTAAACCATGTGCCTGCAGGAATGTTTGAGCTAACCGAGCACTCCAGAAAAACGTGCATTGAGATGCCTGGCAGCGGGAGCGCTCGCTGCCCTCCCGCTGCCCACAGAGGCGGTGTGACACAGAGGCAGCAATGCACGTTCCACCACATCACCCACAAGTGCGGCACAGTAGCTGTAGAGGAAAAAAATTATTTCCTGTCCCTTTGGTTGACAGCCTTTCAGTCACAGCTGTCAGCAATAACTGGAAGTGTTATGGAGATTTTAGTCGTAACCCCACAGTCAAAGTGAATATCAGTGGACATGAACTCACATAGTCACCTATCGTCACCACACAGTCTCCTTTTTTGTGATAATAATAAGCAAAGACTTGACAAGTGAGGAAGGAGGCTCCAGAAATGAGAGAGCTGGAGAAGCACGCAGAAGGTTCTTGCTCCATCATCGTTTGTCTGGGTGACTTTGCCTAACTGTAGGCACTGCACTGAAGTAGCTAGGGGCATCAGGGGAGAGGCTACCCAGGACTCTACGTTTCTACAAAATGGCAGTTGCATTACTAGCTGAAGTGTCTCAGTTAAGCACCTAACATAGGTGAAATAAATTCAGACCTTAGTGGGCATAGGCAATTCTCCCTCACTCATTGTTTGTTCCTCGTATTTAACATATAGAGAATAAAACTTTGCCACCTCAAAGGGGAGTTGTGTGCATACCTACAAGAAGGATGGTGACATGTTTAGGTACTGCAGTAACAGAGACTGAATGAGCATCTTAAACTTGGGAGTACAATTAAGTGGGTACTTATCTTTACACAACCCTGTTGCCATCAGCAGCAAAACAGAAGAGAATGATTAGTTCCCTCTTTTTTTTAATTTATATTTTAATTCAGGCTTGCTTTTTTTTTTTTCCTGACAGTGAGCTTTCTTTTTCCCTTTCCTTTCAAATCTTTCTTAAGTCAATAGGAATGTCACAGATCACACTGGGCAGAATTCAAATTGAGGTCTATGAGATGCTGTGAGCGACATTTAAACTTTGATCATCAGCTTGTCCAACTTCCTCTGTTATTCTTGATTTCACAGTGGGTGAAAGGAAAGCAGCCTGAGTAAAAAGTGCTTTGTGTAAAATATTTCACAAAACTCGACTTACAATTAAATGATGACTTTCCTGTGCTAACTCTGTTCCTGACCACGTAATGACTGCTCTGCTGATGGACATTTCCGATATTTGGGAGGAAGAGGCTCCTTGCAAAAGGGTCATGTTAGAATTCCATGTCTGGGAGCTAATTACTAGTCATAGGTTAATAATGCATAACAAAAATCATATTTGCTGAATATACCTATCTGTTCATGGATTGTTTCTGAACAAACTGATTTTGTCAAATGTATTCATTATTTAAAAGAGCATTCATTATTCTGCAAGTTCTTGATCAGCATGTAGATTATGCCCTGTTCATCTACACCTAATTCTCAGTAAATTCTGAGGTGTGAAATTGGGGTTACATGATATACATTCCTGTGTCCTGGCTAGATGAGAATCAGCTTACTTAAGCAAATACTTGCAATTACCAGTTTCTCTCTCATTCTGTAAATATTCTGTATTCTTTCTGTATATATATTTGCTAAATAACCACCAAAAGCAACTACAAAAAGGCATGAACTTAACTGAACCCTCCCCAGCCCAGAAGACTGCGCTTTTTTGATTACTACAGAACTGAACTAAGGATCGTAACATAAAGCCTTTAAAAAGAAAGGGGATAGCACCTAGTCAATATAAGTCAGAGGATGAACAGTGAATACTGTCTTGATCTGATTATGAATTTCACCACAGAGAGGAAAAACAGGCAGAAAACTTTTTTATTTTCATCTGTATTTTTTTGTGGTCTTGTCAAGATTTACTTCCAGCTCTGGCAAAATGAATTATAAACCCACTTCACCCTTGTACAATTTGATATACAACTTTAAAACATTGGCCCTGGTTTCTTACAAATGTGTGAAGGGAATCATTTTCCAATGCAGACATTCTATGATGTTCATATAACCATCCAAAACCCAAGCTTCTGAATAAGAATCTGAAAGGGAAAGTCCAAGGTTTCCATAGCGAGGAGATCTTTAAACTGTACTTAATATTAAAATTTTAAAGAATCCCCAATTGCTTACATATCAATATTGAGGAATGCACCAATGAGCTTTTCTGAAATTGGAATTAACTATGAGACACTCACAATGTGAGTAAGATGTTGACTGGGGAAATTTTACTGAAATGAAGGTGACATGAAAATGTCCTCTTTTCATTAAATGAAATTGCCTATGTCATTAGAAAAATAAATGCTTTTGTGTTGAGCAGCTTTCTGATGTTATCTGTACAAGACACAAACCTACTTTTTGCTTGCTTAAAGACAACAGATAATTCTTCTTTTTGGCTCATTTATGTACCATGAATCACATCGTATTTGCTATACAGAGTTATACAGTTCAGGGAAGGGGCAGACAGTGAGACAAGAAGAGTAGGAAATGATCCAAATAATCATTAGTTAGTCCCCAGGTGGAAAAATCAGAAATGCAAAAGTATCAGTTGCATAAGCTAAAATCTGTAGACCAAATAGCGCCAAAGAACTCCTGCTGTTTCATGAAAAGCTAGCAGACCCTGTGGACATAGAGCTATCAGCACTTTGTTCTTTGCAAACAGTGAACCACCTACAATTCTACAGAAAAATGGTAATTGTAAGCAAGCACATGTATCATATAGCCCAGATGTATTTGTCTGTAAATCATGCTTTTCTAGAGGAAAAGATCTAAGTACCTCCTCAAAGTGCTGTTAGCCTAGAAGAGCCTAGAACACAGTAAGAGAGAGTCATCCCCACCTTCGGGGATGAGTTGTAGGCAACGTAAGTAGAAAAGGCCACAGCTAAAAGTTGCTCAGCACTCTTTTCAGTGCATGTTATTGGCGAACTTAAAACATTTGTAGCTAAATTGTTTCTTCTTGTGTGTCTGCCTGATTTTGAAATTACTGCTGAGATGCAGCATTAATGGTTTTGAGTACGTGAGTGAGCAGTGCTAAGTAGCAAGATTTAGAGCTTGCATACAGTTTACCACGGAGAAAATGGAGAACATGGAACCACAAGTCCCAAAACTGCCTAACAGCTGAGCAAATTAAATCTGTGTCTACAAGAAGATTCACTTGTTGCACTCTACTGCAGAGGTGAAGGAACTTTTATGAACTGGATAGGAAGAGAGATGTTTTTTTCTGGCTAAAGACAGTTAAGAGGATTCTAGGCTCAAATCAGCTAAAAGGGTGCTCGACTAAAAAAAAAATTTAAAGAGGCTAGGATGACAAAAGGGACATATATTCCAATGTTGCACATCACACAAAAAGAAAGATACCAGAAAAATGTAAAGAGAAAAAAGGTTTCAGTTACTATATGGCAGCATTGGTTTGCAAGCCAGAGGAGTCTGAAGTTCTCTTTGCTGAGGAGAAATGCACTGCAACTAACGGGGGCATGGGGGGAGAGCTCTATACTAAAACCAACTTCCCTTATGTTCGAGTTATTCCCCAACAGAGAAGTACAATCTTTTGGATGCGTATGGGACGACTGGCCTAAGAAAGCTCAGGAATAGAAGGCTGTATGGGCCAGGCCTCCTGATGACCAATCTGAAGAGAATACAGAATTAATTACTCTGCAATATGTGAAAGAAAAACTGGGTTGTTAAAGGGCTTTTGAGTTTTGGAGGCAGATGCTGAAGTATACATGTAGCCAGCAGTAAAACGATGTTAAAGTTTCCAAAAGATATTGATGATAATGTTTTGTCACAAACATTGCATCAGCATGAAGTCATTGCATATTAAACTTCATTATAGTGGTTGAAGGCGAATTAATCACCAAGCTGAAAGGTGGTGCTCACCCAGGTCTCTGATAAAGGTTAGCTTCTTAAATCTGACAAACATTATGAAGATTCTGAAAATCTTAAAAATTATGGAAATTACATGAGAAATGTACACAACATATGTAAATGAAAACTCAAAGTTCTCAAAAACAGTTTATTAGTTTACCAGAAAACTTGTATTCCATCTTCAAGATAGAGGTCAATTCTATGTAAAAGTTCATCCTGACCCAGAAATGACAGTAACTTTACTCGATATTTGTATATAAATGCATATAACATACCAAGTATGTATATGTGTGTATAATTTCTTTGTGTGGTATATGAAATACATGTTTTCTGTCAAAGTGTTTTATATTCGTAATGAAGTGTATAAAAAAAATGGTATAAGGTCATGTACTTAGGGACTAATAGTAAGAATTTCTGCTAAGGGCTAATCAGTTTCAAATAAGAGGGAAGGAGAGAGACCCAGGTATGCTAATAAGCCTGCAGTGAGATATTTTTCTGTCATTTTGTTTCCCCTTTGCCTCCAGACCATTCTGTAATGCAAAACCCCAGGAGCACTGTAGTATAAGCAATTTTGCTAGTTCATACACAAAGACAGCTGGAGACAACCCAGATTCAGAGGTGTCAAGATACTTAGTTCTTGATCTCCCCCATCCCTCTAAAATGAACATAAGAAGAGAAGAGATGCCCAACTGGGCAGGACGGGTGGTCCATCCAGCGTGGCCCTCTGTCTGCAGAAACAGCAATCAGAGATGTAACACCTGAGCCTGGCCCTTCATGGCAGACCATTTCCCTTGCACTATCCCAGCTTCTGCAATCATTGGGTTAAGGTTATTAGAGGTTATCTTCCTCTCTAGTCCTTTTGGTATCTGTTTGTAGACCTGCTGACCATAAATTTGTCTCTTCTCTTTCTCAGTCTGCTGCTACTGCTTGACTTCACATCCCCCATGGGAGAAAGATACAGGAGTTCACTATGTGCTTGGTAAAGGAGTGCTTGCTTTTAAACCAGTCTTCCTCTTGCTTCACCAGGTGCTCCCCAGTTATAGAATTGCAGGATGTGGTCAATAACAGCTCTGTATTCAGCTTATCCAGCACCCTCCTGATTCTGTCACACATATTCTTTCTCCCCTTCAGCGTGTACCCTCTCCAAAATAAAGGATCCCAACCTTTGTAGTCTCCCTTTGGAAGGCAGCTGCTCCATCCCCTGGATCCTCTTCACTGCTTCTCTCCCATATCACCTCCAATTCCACTAAGTCCTTCCTGAGACACAGAGCCAGACTGCACACACAGCACTCGAGGTGTGGCATATCCCAGCTTAATACAGTGGCAAAATGTTGTCGTCTGCTTTGTTTTCAGAGGTCTTCCTGATAATGCCCAATGCTGCTGCCTTTGTGTCTGCCACTGCACACGAAGATGACGACTTTGGAAGCCAGACAGCGATGACTCTAAGGTCTCTTTCCTGAGCTGTGACTGCCAGCTCCGAGTTCAGCATCATGTGGGTACAGATTAAATTACTGTTCCCCATGTTCACCACTAAAATATACTTTTTATACTGAAGTTCTTCTGCCACCTTTTAACCACTCATTCACCTTTTTGAAGTCTCCTTGGTCCCTGCTGAATAAAACTAGCGCTACCACTGAGCCCTATGGGAGCCTACCAGTGACATTTCTAAACCCTGAAAAATGACCAGATGTTTGATGAGATTTAAGTCCATGAAAGGGCTTTTCTTACAGTCCTGAGGAAACTCAGTTACTTTAACAATCTTGATGTGGAACTTTACTAAAGTCTTTTTGAAGACTAAATATGTTGCCTGCCCTGGCTCCTTTTAGTCTGTGTGCTCCCTCACAGAAGGGCCTCAGGTTGGCCAGGGAGGATTTCCCTTTACAGAGGCCATGCTGAATCCACCCAGCAGACAGTGGTCAGGGAACTGTGCTAATCCATTTGCTCAGGATCATTTTCGTCATTACAGACCCAATCAACTTGCCCAGAAGGGAAGTCAGATTCAATGGTTAGTAGTTTCCAAGATCCCAGATGAAGCCTTTTTATGTTTATAGCTCACCAGGTATATAACATTTATATTTATGTTTCTATGCTGTGGGACTCAGGAGCACCTCCTGGCTACTACGCCTGGGTGTATGCTATAGCTGCAGCTTGACTCCATTCCCGCAGTCTTTCCGTGGTGTTGTTTATGCACAAAGGACGCCAGGACACCAAGAACCAGAGAGGAGGTGTGACATAATTCCTCAGTCACCGCAACAAGGATTGTGGCATGCAATTCAGACCAAACCTGCCCCATTGGACCATTACTCCTGTGTCTTGTACTCCAGAAGAGAAATGGTGACGAAAGAGTATCACAGGAGGCAGGGAATGCGGAGAAGCAGAGTCCACTTAACTAATTCAGTAGCAGCATTTCAGAGTTTCAGGGGGAGAGAGAAAGGAGTAAAGGATCCTGGGCTTTGTCTACAGTGCAGTGAGTGAAGGACCCACTGGTGTTTACTTCAGTAAACTCAGTGGGGGAGTAGGAGCAATGTCCTGCTTCAGACACTGAGATGGAAATACCTGGCAGAGAAAGAGAGGAGTTACCTGAGGGCACTACTGTGGGGCAGGCCTGGAGCTGCCCAAATGAACAAATTGCCCCGTGGGCAGCTCATGGAGAGAAATTAAGACATTGAGTAGCTTTGCATTCCTGGCCCAAAGGTGCTGATTAGTCATGGAACACTTCCACTCGCCTGCTGTAACAGTGCTGCCACTGCCCCACACCGCACGGTCAGCAGCGAAGCCGCTGGTCAGCCACAAGTGCAGACCTAACCTCCAGGAGTGGCGAAGGAGAAGCCCCGTGCTGCAAAGGACTTGAGATTCAAGATTACTCCATAAAGAAAACAACGGGCTGGTCTCTCTTTCCAACAGAGGCTGAAGAGACCTTCCGGCTACTGGGACCCTACAGCGTTCCCAATCTGACATTGTGGGAAAGTCATCAACATCCAGCTAGCCCTCTTGGTACTGTTTCATGCTGCTCATTCATGTGGATACTAATTATATTGCCAGGAATGACCCTAAACTGGCCAGAAGTGATATAAATCTAAGGATGAAGGAAACTAACAATAATACAGTGTTTTAAATTACAAAAACACAAACTTCTTGATTAAACTCAAAAGATTGACAGACTGGAAAACCAGCCTAAAAGAAGAAATCATTTAGGAGAGTTGGTAGATATTTGAAGAAAACTGTAAAAAGCAGAAGATCAAACTACGTTTGTGATGAGGAAGGCTAAGAAAGTTAGTCAGCTATAGCAGAAGGTCTTCAAGAGCCACGGAAACAAGGAGAAAGAGTGTAGAAACTGGAAGTAGGACCAATGAATAAGAACAAATGTAAAAGAATAGAAAAAAAATAGGAAGATAAGCAGTTAGACCAAGGTATAAACGCAATATAAGTAGCAAAGCACATAAAGAAAATCATGACTATAAGAGTAGTTAGAGGAAGACTAAGGAAAGAGTTGACTTTTTAGTAGGAAAGGAAAGATCTCAGGGTTTTTTACACTAAAACAATTGTTCAAAGCTTTTTTGCCTTGACCAAAATAGCCAGGTAAGACCAAATGTTTAACAAAGCTGGCATCACTGACAGATTTAAGAATCCATACTGGAAAGAACAGTCAGAATACACTGTGATAGCTATCTGCTTTCAAGTTGTCTGAACCTTGTGAGATTCCACAGGCATGCTCAGAGAAGCAAGTGGAGCAGGCCAAGGACCACTTCTTTGAGAACTCACAGGAGTTTCTTGAAGATCAGAAAATGACAAGTATAATGCCTATATATATATATTATTTTTTAAGGAAAAAAAGAGGAGCCCAGGAATTTACAGATTCCCAGAAAAGTAACAGAGCAAGTAGCTTTTAAGCTGATAACGAGGAAACAAGTAATAACCAATCCCGATCAAGAAAAAACAGTGTCAGATTTTTATTTTTATGACAAATCAACAGGTTTTGACATTATGGGGAAAGTAGACTTGACCTGTCTTGACTTCAGTGGTACTTTGACTCTGTCATTTACAGGTGATTTCATGAACAAGCTAGGGAAATATCAGTGGTGAAACAGTTATTAGATGGGAAACTTTACCGCAAGAGTAATTATAAACTGCCTACTGTCAAATTGGAGGTTCTGAAGGTGTCTTTCTGGAGTCTGGTACTGGTCAATATTTTTATTAATGACTTCAATAAAAGAATGGAAAATGTATTAATTGAGTCTTCAGATTAAGCCATCTGGATAGGAATGGAACACGTTGGAGGTCACAGTTAGAATTATAAGACTGATAAACTGAAGAAGTGTCCAGGAAAAAAAATCAATGCATGATTCAGTAGAGAAAACTACAGAGTTCTTCCCCTTTATGGAAATAATCAAATAGTAGATGGAGAATGATCTGTGATTTTAGTGTACTATAAAATGACAAAAACTCAAATTTTAGAAATAAACTCTTAATAAATTTGGCTGAATGTTAAGAAGGCTCCTAACTACTTGAGTAATCAGATTCTAAAGTAGTCTCCCAGATGGAACACTGAGACAAAAATTAACCTTCCATTATTCATTTAACCTGTCTACCTCAGCTGACTCAATAGTTAAATGGAGATAGCAATATTAACTTAGGTCATCAGAACATCATGTGGTTTAATTATGTAAATCTTTTAACACAACTTGATCAAGAATATTTCTAAGTATTCTTATATGGTGTGATATATAGATGTGTATATATATCTATGTTATGTATTGTTACAGCTCTGTGGTCACCTGTCATAACTCTCACTTTGATGGCGCAGCTCACTCCTGATATTCTGTGTAGGCTCCTTGTCTTAGTGCCTGTTTTAAGTTTCTTCTGAAACATAGGTTCTTTCTTATTGTAGTTTTTTACTTACTGCACCTTTTTCCTTCATTACAAAGTAGAGATTGAATGCAGTTTCTTCATTGTATGCTATGTAGTTTGTCTGAGGCGCTGGGTCTGATTTTGACATCTCTTCCACCTCGGAGTGATGTCTCAACTAGACGATAAACAGGGTTTTAAGTCTGAACGTATGAATTAGCCACAGGGATTTTAAATAGACTTTTTGACCTATGACTGTAAAATTCTATGTATTGTTATACACCTCTCTGTGGGACCGTTTGATCACTTTATTATTTATAGATTAAAGAACATTGTTGCTAATTAATACTGTTCTAATTGTTGGCAGTGTATACGTGCTTGCTTTGATGTTTTTTTGATCCTGTATTTTGGGGATTTCACTTAATACTTTTTTTTGGATGATTTGGGATTTTGGAACCTGTATTTTGAAGCCCTTGTTTCATTTTCTTATTACTGAGGTCTCCTCTTTTCTAACTTCTTTGCTTCTCATCACGCCATTCCTTTTTCTTTTTAATCAAGTCTTATGAAATGGGGCAGCCCCAATTAATTCCTCAACATTATACAAGTAGATTCATTTTTCATTGTCTTTTGAAAAAATGAATTAGTATAAAGGTTAATATTTTGTTACTTATATCACATTAGCCTTGTATTGTAGCTTGTTAGGAAGAAAAGCTTCCCAGTTAATGCAATGCAGTGATTTCAGGCTAATCATTAGGGGCAAGCTAGCAGTCTGCTAGCATTTAAGTTGGTTCCTCTGATGAAGTAGTTCTCCTCCAATCTCTTGGATGCACACTTTTCATAGCAAGTACAGCTACAAAATGGGAATTTCTCTCTCACTGTCTGCCAGATGAGCATTTGGGTACATAAGGTCAGACTGCATGATTGTATCAGTTCCTACTGCTCTTAAAATCTATGAATGAGTCAGTCAAAAATCCCAGGTTTTGAATTTTTTGATCAGACATCTTTGGGTTTAGCATATTACTAAGATGTTAAGTTACTAAGATGTCTAGTTACTATTCAGAAGTTTGCATCACTATTTACACTCATTAAGTAATGTGTTTCACTAATTCAGTATGACCAACATGAACTAATTGAAACACTGTTGCTGGTTTTGGTTCTTTTTTTTTTCTTTAATGGTCAGCAGAAATTTGAGATTTTCAACAGAAAAAAAATAATTTCTAGTTTCATTATAAAATTCTACACCTACCATTCAACATTAGAATTCATAATCATCACACTCTTAATTTATATATATATAGAACATGATACCACATTTTAAAAAGTATAAAAATAATTGTACAGAATGTCTCAAACAAGAATATTATAAGGCATTAGGCAGACAACTACAGTTAAGTTATAATTAGTTCCATTGTGAGTTTCATCTTCAAAGAAACCCAAAACTTCTAAGAAAAAATTCAGCTGACTCTACCAAGCTTTGCCTACATGCTATGGCCTAGATCCGCGAAAAGAATTAAGAGTCTAACAGCCATTGTAAACATCTAAGTCCAAAATGTAGATCTCCAAAACCCCAGCTGAGCTGCTGCCTCACCCCAGGGGAAGATAGTTGTCTTCCCATGGCACTAATATGCTAATAATGTTCTCTAGATATGTAAGAATACATCCAGAAAGACAGGTAGGTGTCTCTAGCAGAAATTAGGAAAAAATGTATTTGTGTGTATGCCAGATTGTAACCCTGAAAAGCTCCATTAAGCTGCCACCTGACCTGGCAGGCACTGATCACACCCAAGCAACTCTCTTTCCCTGAAAGTTTCTGCAGGAAACACAACTTCTATCTCTGCAAGTGCCCTAATATACCTCAGTTTTGAACTTAGACTTGGCTCATGCTTATGCATAACCAGCATCCAGAAACTTGCTGTTCACCATTAAATTTTCTGAGGATATGTCTGTACTGCTAGCTAAGAGGTTGAAGGGATGATTTTCTGCGTAGCCCACACTGCTTTATTGTTAGCGTGCTCCCTGGCTCTGCTTTGGACCACTCCTAGTACCTTTTCACCAGGCAACGCCTGCATATGGTTCTGGGGTCAGCCTGCATGCTCTCAAACAGCAGCATAGGCAGCACTGCACCAGGTCTGTCTTGTTCCAGCCCACACAAGACAAAGTACTATCTATCTCCCTCATCGCAGTCTCTGCAGGATTTGCACCCTTCAACATGCCCACATCCTCCTCATGACACTGTCCAAGGCATGCAACATGTGCCCTCAGATTTATACCATAAAATCATCGCTCTGGTAGGAGACAAAACAGGAACCAAAGAATATTTCTGGTTTGGAGCCACAGTGGGATGCACAGGTGTAATGTGTGAGGTCAAGTCCAAAACCACTGCTTATATGCTGGAAAGATGCAGCTCCACAGAATGGTCTCGGGATGGTTTCAGCTTTACTGAGAAATGCAACAAGAAGAGGGAGCCCACCCACTCTCTCTGCCTTATTTAGTGGCTTAGACTATGGTCAAAAGTGCTTGGCCAGACTGTGAAAGACCCTCTGCATCCAAGGAAAATTCAAACACACATCTCCCAAGAGTGGGTGCACATTCATCCCTCTTGCTCTCGGTGAGTCACAGTAGCTTCATCATGTCTTCTTCCAGAGGAGTTTGTGTTTAAGAGCTGGTGTAGAACTCTAATTCAAGGAGAGAGTTGAAAGCTGAGGCAAGGGCTTATACACAGTTTCTCTAAGTGGTTATCTTATGGGGCTGCCTATGCAGTACACTGGATTTCATGGAAAATATTTCCAAGTCTTATCTCACACAGCATATAGAGTTAGGGCATCTAACTCAGACCTGGGGATCCCATTAAAGAGATGAGTCACACAGTGTTAGGCAGTGGTCCATGCAATTATACATACATTTGATTTGCCATTTGACCAAATGAAAGCCCTGTATTCTCTCATGCTTCTCATCCCTCGAAACCCCGCACAGCTTCTACCAAAAGTAAAAACCAAGTCAGGGACAATCTGAAAAACTTTAATGAGTCTCTAACACAGGCAGAAGTCATGTGGTTTTGAGTTTTATTTCCTTTGCACAGATCTGCAGATGATCTGCAGAAGCAATGGAGGTGGTAGAAAGTAGAGGAGAGACATCAAGGGCAAAGGGTGAAGTCTTAATCTCAGAGACTAAAGTGTAGAAACTCCCATCTACTTCAAAGACCCAGAATTTCATTCCCATTTTCATAGACCTTCCTCATCCACGTCCAGCCTTCAACATGTTAGTCTGCTTACTAACTTCTCATTCTAGAAATCTGTGCTCATACTTTTTTGCCAGGTATTTTTGTGGGGTGCATCTACTCAGACCTAAATTGCCAGAATAGTTTTTAAAGTATGCCTCCATTTGATTTAGTCCATAAGGGAAACACAAAAGCTCTTAGTTTCTGTGGGAAGTGGAAGTGTAGAACACAGTAAAGAGAAGAGTCCCATGACAATGACCAGTATTAATGATTAATGTTTTTGCCTGCAGAAACGGTCTCTAATTTCCACTCCTTTAAGTCTAGAAAGTCAGTTCAGAAATACTTACATTTTCTTTTTGGTGTAGAAGAAAAGGGCTTGCTTATCTTTTAGTGGGGAACTCTGATAGGTGGTTGTGCTCTAACAGAAATGGAATTTAACTTTTTTCAGTATTACACACTAACTTACTGACACCAGCAGTTCCTCCAAAAAAAAAGCAAAAGTTTGATCTTTTTCCCAGACACCAGAGTTAATAAATGAAGGGACTCTGGCTGAACTCTATTCCCATTGACGCTTATAAGAAAACTGTTACAGAGGTTAATAAGACCAAAGCTAGGCCAGTGTTGAAGGCACTTGCAGATTTCCTATTATTTACACAACTTTCTCATTTAGCTGATTTTGCCTATAAAAATGGAAAATTATTTTAATATTTTGAACTTTCAGGAATAAAACTCCAGTTTCCAATACAGTAAAAATCATACACCACTGCTTCATCTCTTCTGCTTACATAACTCTCTTGCTCATATTTATAGTCTTGTTATAATTTGGAGAATTCTCAGAATGGCTTAAATTAAAATCTTTCACATTTTAGTTTTTTTAAGTAAAGAGGAATGCACAGGCTTTTCTAGGCTAAACCTTGTAACTAATAAAACATCAAAGAAAGATGATGAAAGAGCTACAAAGATAGTATATGTAAATGCTACCAAGTGATCATAGGTTATAAGAGGAATTTAGTATAGCAAAGATTTGGAATTGCCAATTGAGGTTTAAAAAACCGAACTACTCAAATCTTACCTCTAGATTCACTAAGGAGCTTTAACTATGTATTTCCCTCTAGAATCCTTGGAAGTTGCCTAAACGCATCTCTGCCTTGCTTTCTAAATTTAGGGCTGGTGTGCATCCCCTGCATACACTATGCGAAAGGTGGCCCAGGCTCACCTCTGTGGTACGTTCCTTCCACCGCCGGGCCCCCAAAAACCCATCCCCAGTGACGCTGTGTGGGGCTAATGTTCAGCTGAGGTAGCCGGGTACCAAGAGCTGCCTGTTTCTGGAGATTGTCCACCTACCCCTGAGCTCACAGGGGAAATTGATAGAAATCTGCTGAGGGTAAACTGAGCAACTTCCAGCTTCGCTGCGTGATTGCGCTGATCCAACTCCTCCGCCGTTAGGCAGTCATCAATCATTTTTCCACCTCACTTATGGCCAAATTCCACTCTCAGATGTGCATTCACAAATCCCGTTGACGTCAGTGGTTAGCGGTGTACCAAAGGAGAAGAATTTAACTCTTCATATAGTTTTCTCCTTCTCCTTCTCTCTGAAGATCCTTTTTGCCTTTCCTGAGGCAAGAATTTTTCCCTAGCAATTTAGGCTTAAGCGTCATAAAATATTAAAAAGGCTGGCATCGCCGCTCTCAGGTATCGCCTCACTGAGACGTATGCTTTAAAACTTCCTAAAGCTGATGGCAATCTCTTTGCATTCCTGTTTTGTTTGGTATGAGACACCCTGATAGGGAACGGGGTATACTGGCAAACTTAGATTTACAGAAGCTTCAGGAAAAAAAAAGATGGAATCTCATATCTTGGGACTTGCTAAAAGAGAACCAGGGAAAAGAGTCTGTTTAAAGGAAAAAATTTACAAAACATTGAGCATTTTTAGGTACCTTGCAATAAGACCTCACGTCATCCAAAGGGCCATATCATTAGGGACTAGGCTGGTTTTTAAAAATAAAAGCTCATTTTATGTGACTGATATATGGGCTAGGAATTAAATTATCTTCCTGTGCATTTAGTTCCTTGGTGTATTTCTGAGGGCTTGGATGAGTCCTGGTGAGTCCATAGGTGTTTTAGAGAGAGATCTATCCTAGTCCCAAGAGTCACAGTTTTGTTCTGTTCGAGGCTTTCTTCTCAAGCTAGAAAAGAAATTGTTCTTTGATTTCAAATGTGGGAAGTGTCCTGGCTAGCTTTTATGTTCACTCTCAACAGCCCAATTTATCATTGATTCAACAATCTCAAATAAAGTTTGGAACTGACTCTGGGATGGGCGGCTGAAGTGGGAAGATGTTGTTAATCTTCAGACCTCAGCTATTCCTACCAAGTAGCATTACTGGCTGGTAAAAGGTAGTCCTGCAGACAGGTCAGCCTTTCCCCAGGATGGCTTCACGTATTCTCAGAGGTCACAAAGTATGTCATGGAGCATCATCAGTCCCTGGGAGGAACAAAAGAAGAGGAAGAAAAGGAGAAGAAAAATAAGGATTTGGTCATTCACGGCTCCCTTCAAGAATTTGGATTTCTTCTCTTCCAACACAGCTTTCTATTAGCTGAATCTGATTCAGGGCCAACCGCTGAATCCTCACACTGTAGGCTGCAGCTCAGCTGCACAGTAGTATCTTTACATCTGTGCCAGCTAGGGTTATTACTGAGTTTTATAACTTCTGCTATAAATAAAGCCTTGTCATCTAAGCATTCAATTTAAATACCTCTCAGTTTATTTTTGAACACTGGAAGTTAATAATAAATATCATCTTTGTTTTCTAATTTTTTTACTGAGTTGATTTAAATGCTCTTGACAGCTCCAATCCAATCCTCCCATCCAAGCTGACAAGCATGACATGCATCTCTGCATACAAGCTCTCAATTATGCATAATCCAATGTTTTCTAGGCTTTTAATTGAATCACTAGTCTCAAACTTGTTATTTTTAATTTACAACATTTGATTTCTGACACCGGCCCTCTATGTTTTAATTTACAACATTTGATTTCTGACACCGGCCCCTCTATGTCATAAATTATGCAGGCAAGAGCTTTAGTTGTGTGGGTGATTAAAAAAAACTAATTAGGCATGATTAAAAAAAATTAAAACAGAGACCTCTTAAATATGTGCATGTTACCATGTAAGAGAGGCTTATTTCACTGAAAATGCCTGGGTGATTTTTTTTTTTTAAGAGATTATGTTCAGTTCAGTACAATTTGATTGATTTTGACAGAAATGAAAGAAAATGTAGGATTTTTTCTTCCTGCATATATACCAGAAATTGCATTACATGGCCCGTTGATGTGAATTTCTCCCACAGCTCATTGAACGTAATTTTGTTAAGTGGGCAGGAAAATGAATATGAAGAAAACTGAATAGAATCCAACATTTTCCTTGGCACCAGCAGCAAAGCTGAGACATGGCATATATAGATATAAATATATGTATATATATACACGTGTGAGGTACAATTAGAGGTATTAACCTTTTATGTCTCAGCTAATAACAGCAAGAAGGAAAGTGTGCAGAATGTTAAACACCACTAAAAGGTAGATAGCAGAGGAATGATGTGCCTGCAAAAGCTGTACCACTACAGCAGCAAATTAAAGGAAAAGAATTATTTTCTCTTAAATGAATTTAAGAAGTTACAAGTGTACTTGCTACAGGAACTTGCAGATGTTTATTGTTATTATTCACTAACAGCTTAAATCTGGCTATTTTAAATACATTGTGTCAAAAAGAACATTATCTCCTCCCTTTTTAACATGTTCTTTTTCCAACAATCTGGGGAAAAAATGAGGAAGAATCATTGCTTCCCTCCAGCTGGGCTACATGATCTCTGTGCTCTGAGCCTCGAATCTGTGCACCATGGACATACACAGTACAGCTGCTCTATCCCCTTAAATCAGGCTGTGATGATAATATGAATGAACTAAGGAGTTGCTTCATCAGAAACTTCCAGTTCAGGAAAGACTTTATACTTCTACTCAATGTTGGACCTGTCCGTAGTTCCAGCCATGCTGCTCTTCCACTCACATATAACCGTATGCTTATACAGTTTGCTGGATTAGGACCAAAGACTCAGATGGAGGTGCCTGAGGAAGAGCTGGCAGATTTGTTAGTCCTAACACCCTTAACAGCTTTAAAAATTCATGGTGCTGATTGAAAATCCAGGATGATCAGCTGATCCTCAACAAAACTCACTGTGAATTCTAGAGCTGTGATGACGTTTCACCTGCATCCAGGGGGAGGAAGGCATTTCACAAGAACAGGGGTCTTTTCAACTGCTGGTGTCCCCAGAAACATGGCATTGAGTAGCTGTGCTCCTTTCCCCGCAAGGAAGCCCCATCAGAAGGAAGACAAGGATGTTGGAAAGGGCTGAGGGGAGACCAGAATGGAGGACTGAGCCCATGCTATTTTTCTATAGTGGGCAAAGCTACTTTGACAGTTCTTCACTGACATTTGTAACACTGCCAACAAGCCAGAAGCTGCTAAGCAAAAGCAAGAGAAAAAAACATCGCTCCAGTTCAGCCATCCTGGGGTACCACCATGGGACAGAAGGGTCTTGAGAGACTGTGACAAGTAGGAGTTGTGGAGCACCACAGTTCTTGGCACATCATCTGCATGAGTGTCCTCAGCAAGTCTGCCTGCTGCTTCAGATGGCTAGGAGAGACACTGTGAGTCAAAGTTGGTTGAATTTTTTTGAAAATTCAAGATGCTTGCTAATAAGCTATAAAGAAAAACTTAAATGTTTGTCAATATATTTCAATTGATACCCAGAGAGCTTTTTTTTGGATCAAGAAATATGAGTGCTTGGACATAGAAGAAAAAGGATCTGAACTCTCTTCAAAGTGATCCTCCTGCAAGTCCTGAGAAAGCTTTGGAACATGCCCTGGCACTGGAATTGGTGATAAACCATGAGAATAGGACGATACCATACTCAAACATTTTCTCTTTTCCTACCTGAAGGCCTGTCTGGACTGGTCAGAGATCTGTTTTAAAATTTGGAAAGGGCTTATATATTCCTAAGGAGAAATCAGTGGAAAAATCAAAGACCTATCTGCAGTCTCAATTGTTAGAAGAGATACCAAACTACGAATATTGAAGGTAGAATAGATATGCTATATTCCCATTTATATGTTTTCATATCTGCCTTTTAATTCTGAATTCTGTGTTCAGTTACTGCGCACAGTCTTAAAAACTCAAGTAGAAACGCTCAATACTTTTGCAAATCCAAATCCTACTTAAAGGGGATTTTCTAACATAAATAGATTTAACCAAAACATTTCTTTTTTTTACCAAAAAAATCTAAGGTTTCCCTCAAAAGAGAGAAAGTATGTTGCCGAAGACGTAATTAGAGATGAAACCATGCATTGTCAAAAAGCTCTTCAACCACTGTGGTCAAAGTGGTTATAAATCTAAGGTCTGTATTGTAGTTGGCCTTTGTATTAGTACACAGGGATAAGTGGAAGAGGCAAAGGAGAAACAGCTTCTTTCTCTTGGGTAGCCTGCTCTCAAAAACTTAACAAAACAAAAACAAAACAGCAGAAGTGCTATAAAAATAATTGAGTTTGTGGAGAATTTGACAGTGGCCATAATTTTCTTACAATGTCCTTCAGCCAGAAAGCTCCTAAAATACAAACAAAACTTAAAACAAACCAAGGCTTAAGACTGGATTACCTTCAAACCTTTAGTATAATATGCAAACCCACATTATGTAAAGTTGTTAATAAATATGTCAGGTATTTTAAACTTTAAACTAGGTAGGTTTGTAATTCCAGATAATCTTTGGCCATAATTTTCTTACAATGTCCTTCAGCCAGAAAGCTCCTAAAATACAAACAAAACTTAAAACAAACCAAGGCTTAAGACTGGATTACCTTCAAACCTTTAGTATAATATGCAAACCCACATTATGTAAAGTTGTTAATAAATATGTCAGGTATTTTAAACTTTAAACTAGGTAGGTTTGTAATTCCAGATAATCTTCCTCAGTTCAATTCTTGTAATAATTAGAAACCTTTCTCTAATTTCTCTGTGAACTGTTTCTACTCAAATGTTCTGTTTCCTACTTTGTCCTTCAGCATAAAAATCTTTTCTCCCTCTCTTGTCTCTATTGTTTGGATGTACTTTAAGACAGCTGCCCTATTTCCTCTCAGTTTTGCTTTTGCCAAATTTGATTAGTCTGTTCCTCCTTCTTCGGCTGAAACAAATATCCAAATGGCCTAACCTACATCATCTGAATCTCTGTCCTCTTATATATGTCCTAATATAAATTCATATATATACAAATAGATATCTACACACACATTACTAAAGACCTTTTTCTTTGCTCTTTACACTATCTTTTCCAGCTCTACATAAGCCTGATTTCTGGTAATTTTTATTTAATCCCTTTCACCATAATTCATCTCAGTCAAACTGACATGTCTACAGTGTCATTTACTACATCCGAACTAGCTACCTTAGGACGCCTTTGTACTTAATGGAGATAAATTGGTGCTTTTATGATGTGGTTCTTCTGACCTCTTCCAGACTTTTACGTGAGTAAAGGAGATTCATGGCTGAAAAAATGCTTGTTTCTCTCTTACTGCAAAAAGAGTCTAGTGTGACTAACCCAGGCATAAACATACATTGTAGACATCTATATTTGGCCAGAATCATCCCACCCAATAACATCCTGGCCTTTGAGACACAGCCTTCTTCGGTGAATAATACTTTGGGAGCCTTCTTAAGCTCTCTACTTACTCCCAATGGTTATTGGGGGTAGATATTCACCCAATTCTCTTCGGAGCTGTTCCCCACAGTGGTTCAAATTCAGTTCTCATTTCCTCAAAGCAAACCTACCTTTGAACATGAGAGAAGAAAATAACACTTTTCTTCAGTTAGCCTAGAACTAAAACCAGGAATTCACTAAGATACTCGTTTCCTCTCCCTGCTAAGAAAAAGTATTCACCTGTGTGAGAAGCTTTTTTAGAAACCTCTAAATAAAAGCAGATGCTTGTTAAAGTTCCTAGGTCACAGACCCATGTTGCTACTTCCTTTGTGGCATAAATAAGAAGGATGCATATGTAAGAGAACACACATATAATGGCTGCGTCAGTAATATCCTTACATTTAGGTACGATTTCCAGGAGGAAGCACTGCTCTGAAATTCCATGGCTCCTGGTGTGCAATTTCTGACACCTGCCTCTACTGAGAGATGGAATAATCAGCTCATATTCTATTCTATTCTATTCTATTCTATTCTATTCTATTCTATTCTATTCTATTCTATTCTATTCTATTCTATTCTATTCTATTCTATTCTATTATATTCTATTCTATTCTATTCTATTCTATTCTATTCTATTCTATTCTATTCTATGATTCTATATGATAAAGCTGTAGATATTTACCTGTTCTTGTATGTGAGCTCAAGATCAGGCAAATCACTCATGGGACAATTTTATAGAAATGCATTTGTTTCTGAGAGGGCTGAACAAGATCATGAATAAAGACTATCCATATCCAAATCTGCCAGCTGGAGGCTTCTGAGCGAGACTGGTTTATTCTATCAAATTAAATAGTCAGTGCATACAAATTTTTAGTTGTAGGATTGACACCCATTTCTGTGCCACATCTGCTCCTCGGTTTTTTACCCACCTGTTTCATCATGTCTTCAGCTGTTGGCCTGCTATTATATGCTGTGCAGGATCTAGCACTTTGGAGTTTTAGATTTCCTGGGGCCTCTAGACAAGCAGTAATGTAAATAAGGGGAAAGAAGTTAATTTCCACTGAAGAATCCAAACAAAAATGTGATCCGATTAGAAGATTTCAACTGAGTGTCTGCAGTCAGTTCTTCTGGATATTTTTGCTCTTATAAAAATACATCACAGCATTCTATGGTGGAGACAAGGGAGGCCAGGTTCAGTGCCAGTGTAAAGAAAAGTACTGAAAACAAGTAGGACCTATGTCCTTCAAGTCTGCGTTTCACTCTTTCCTGTGATCTCACCTTTACTAGGGTTGTGGCATCCAAGTCAAATAGCTTGTCTTCTTGTAAGAATTGTTTCCACTTTCATCATGCCAGGCATTTATTTGTCTCATGAGCTCTGTATACAGACTTTGTTCTCTGTATGGGAACATTAGCAATGAACTATCATTTCAACAAAGGAAAAGAAAAAAAGCTTGGCCAACGCAAATAACAACAACTACAACTGCAAAGGCCGATGAAGATTAACTAACAGACCTTTCTGTGTTTCTTCAATGAGAATTTGGATGCCGACGTTACTGTTACTTGAGGACACTGTAGGGTGAAGTCCCTTCTCTAATGAAGAATCTTAAAGGGAATGCAATCAATCCTAACAGGCATATATTTTCTGTGATGAGAAGGAAGACTGTGGCAGCTAAATTCTCTGAATCGCCTGAGTTATTCTGGAATAAATCACCCACAACTCCAGAACATGTTAGCTCTGTAAACCTGTCAGTCATGATCAGCAAATTGTTAAACATTAGAATACAGAAGAGCATGGCTTTGATACACAAGCCCTTGATATAGGTGCTGCAACTTCAACACCAAAGATGTATGGTTTCTGCAAGCATGTGAGATGAAATTTTATACCAAAAGCCTCCACTATTATTCCTTGAAGACTTCTCAGCAAGGATTAGAATATACATATTTCATGCAAAAATCAGACATAAAAAACAAAATGGCTCTTATTTATGAGTAGGGAAATTCAAAACCTAGAGCTGCAACCTTTACTTAATGCCAAGGCCATGAAAATGCAATGATCTACAGAAATTCACACTTTCGTCTCTGGGGGCATTGTTACAGGCTCATAAAAAGTCAAATTGCTGTTACTTGAGCTTGCAAATAATTTATACCTATCATTTGTCTTATAGTCCTAGCATTTGCCTGCTGTGCTGACCACCTACTCATGGATGTATGTTGTAGCAATCATGTTCTTGACACAGTCACCGGAAGAGAAGAATGTGTTATTTGAGAGTATGTGAAATGTCCGGGACTAATCTACCAAGCAAAAACTACAGGCTCATACATTGAAAAAAGGTATTTTTTCCAAAGTGTTATATCATGAGTTACCAAGTCATTTTTTCAAAGGTAACAACTGACTACATAAACCAACAAGGAATCCCTGGTCTGATTGTCACTTATTTAATTCCTCTTAGCAGTTAAATGAGTATACAAAATCTTTTAAGAAAGAATTTGCCAACACCAATACTCCCCAGTAAATGTAAACATGGAAGTACACATTTTAGCAAACTTACTATTCTTATTGTCTTTTTTGATATTGTAATTCTTTAGATATTAGCCTTTCACAGCCTTTTCCATCATAAATATCAGAAAGCTATTAGTCAACGAGAACTGAAATATATTCACAGCCTGATCTTATCATTATCAACTATATTGCAATGGACATATTTTTCTGATGTCTTATATACATTTTCCCACAGTTCATGGGTAGGGAAGCTTTAAATTAAATATTTTATATCATGCAGTGAAATCTACACTTTTCAGTGCCTATGATTTCCCTTTTCATTGAAGCAAAATTGCTGCAAAAACCAAGCTGAAATCTGAATTAAAATTATCTCTGTTAAACAGGCTATTTGCAATCACTCCAACAGTTTCAAAACTTTGGCCAAAGGGACAAATGTGTCAGCACCTTTCTTCTTTAAATTTATGTAATAGAGGTTAGACAGAAAAAAAGAAAAACTCTTTAGATCATCTAGTTTGTCCTGCCAATCTCTGTATCTACTATCTCATCTTGGGAAAGTACTGTAGACAGCCTCTGGGTCTTCTCTACATATAATAGAGGCAGAATAGGGCCCAAAGTTTTTGTTTTCTTACTACATGTCACCAAAATAAACAAACAAAAAAACCCCTCTGAGCTGAAACTAAACCAAAAGAGAACTAGAACTGGCTGACCTAAAAAAGATCTGCAGGAGCTGTGTATCAACTGAGTTTTCCACCCTTTCACTATTCATATCTAACACAAAAGCTGATCTTAGTGAATTTACAATGATGTCAGTCAGCGAAGTACAGTCCTATTTTTGGCACCAAGAGGAAAGAAGCATTAAACTTTCATATAATAAAATAGCAACATTAGGTTTAGAGAACATAAGAATCAAAATAGTCTAATGTTTCCCTAGGTTCAGTTTAATTCATATCTGTGCTATCAGGAAAATAGTAAGAACATAGCGTTGTCAAATTGTTTCTGTCCCACTCCTTCCCCTTCCCTGGCAAATTCAGAAAATAAAATTGCTTCAAATCTAGCACACTAGTATTTCTTTGTTATTAAGAAGCAATAATGAAGACTGAGACTGCTGAAAACAGTTTATTTCCATATACATGTCAATCATGCAATATCAAATTTTATGGAAAAAAAAAAAAAGCCAAACCACAGCATCTTTACATTTTTAAAAAATTTGAATATTTTTATTTGCCATATGGAATATTGATTTAATGACTGTCTCAAGTTTTTAAGAGATCATAGCCCCATTTCATTGTAGCTCCAGAGAACCATAGTTGTGGCTCAGCCTGCTCAAAATGCTTGGCCTCACAAGACAAGGAATGCTGCAATGAAGACTCACATTGACACCAATGGGAGCGAAATAAAGTCCTTGTATAGCTAAATTCATTAATTTTCCAATATTAATTTAGTTACGAAATGTCTGGATTGTACAAAAACTTCTACCTTTAGCTAATTGTATCACAGAACTGATTATTGTATATTCTGTGCAACACACATGCAAACATCTCAGCTGAAAAAAACAAACTCATTAATTACAAGTTTCCCCGTTGGTAAACTCTGGAACTGTGTAGACCGGCTCTTGTACTGTGATGAAGACTCAATATGAAATCTGAAAATTACTTTGGCCTTTTGTCAGCCCGTGAATGGGACCAAGTGGCTTCTGGACCATCAAGAGGCAGTTTTCCTACCTAAAAATCGCCTCATGTCTCAGCCCATATCATTTTTGCTTACCATTGAATAAGAAACTCATTCCTGGATGGCAAAAGCTAAAAAGGCAATAAGGACCTGAATCCAAAGCCTTGTGAATTTAATAGAAAAATTCCCACTGGAATGAAGAGGCTGAGGAGGATCCAGCCCTGAGCAATTTACAATATATCTCCTGAGCTAAGCCTGGGAGAGACAGAATATAAAGTATATGTTGTACCTGTATTAGCTATGTTTAGTATAATTCCAAGGCATATCTTTGATTAAGGAATTGGAAATGTATGAAAGCAAAAGTAATGTTATAATATAAAGCATGTACCCATTTATTTTAGTATATGCATGTACATTCACTGATAATATTTTCCTGAAGTTTCCAGGCAGGCTTTAATAGAAAACAGTGATAAATGTCACTTACTAGACACCCTCCACTGATCTCATACCAAAAAAATTACAAAACAGCAAAATACAAATTTACACCTTCAGTTTAACTTTTGCTTAGGACAACCAGATGTTGGAGCTTCAGTTCACATAGGTTTCTTTCCCACCAAATGTTTCTGAATGGCAACAGCTACCAAAACTAAAGCAAGTCAGAATGTTTTCTGTTTTCAGATGAGATCTGTCTGATTAGGAAATGCTGAAGTTACTACCAAAGAGCTTTATGGTAAACACTTGAACTAATGTTGGTAAATGCTACTTTTGCTAGACCAAAAAAAAGTCTGTGCAGAAAGGAAGCAATCTTGCTTCTATAAACAAGAACAATCTGTGACAAGTTTGGTAAATATCACTCCCAGAGTATATTTAACACTGATGTCTGGGTATGAAATTGCACTGTCCATATCAATGAAGGTTTGGTGCTAACAGGGTTTCAGATAACACACAAGACACAGATAATTATGTTTTAAGAGTTTAGAAGAATGATTTTTTTGAACATTTCACTAAAAATTGTACTTACCATTCCAACTTTGAAACTTTTCTATAAAAATCACAGATCTGTTCAGCCAGGTAAATCAAAACCTTTGCCAAAAAATTTGCCCCATTAGGATCCACACAAGCAGGCACAGTCCATTCTTCTGAAAACAGAACATGTAAAACGCTCTCTAAGAGGACATGCAAGGAGAGTCTCATCCTGAGAATTTCACAGAGTTTGCATGTGCTTTTACTCTCATAACTAAATACTGTGAAAGAGATAAAACATAATTGCATCTCTTGAAATCAGACAAAATTAAATCAATTAAATGAAATTATTTTTATGTCCACTCAATAGGTATGGTAATAATTACAATGTTGCTTAACATCTTAATACATGGGTCATTTTATTCTATTGATTGATTACCTTATGGAATGTCTTAGTGTTAGTCCCTTAATGGGGATTTTTGGTGTGGTTGACAGTGCAGTCCCTGGGCTCAGTCTCCTCCAATGAGTGCACCCTGGTCCACATTTTCAGGCTTGTGCACCCAGGTCTGCTAAGCGCATTTTCAGCATCCACTTTACTAAGTCACCTCAAGTTCATACCCTCAGAGCTGCATCTGCCCAAGTCCTGGTTGTTGGTAGGGTTTGAGTTAGTACATCCACACAGGGAAACGTCAGTGCCTGAAGCTCTAAGAAGTGATTGACAAAGCAGCATGAAGGAATGGTATGTCCTTCTAGGCCTCTGTGTACAAGTGTCCTGCACCCAATAACACCTTTGGCTGGCCATTCAGCCCCATATATTCCTCATTCCTAACCTTTCCACATCATATCAAGTCACAATCTAATGCATGAATGAGCTCTTCCTGCTTGTTACTGCAGTCTTATTGCAGTACCAGGGATGAGGGGAAACAGACCTGTTGTACTACCTAGCCCTCAGAAGACAGCAGTAGGTGTTGGAGGGGGCACTATTGATATCAAAAGCTGACAGAGAAGAACAGAGACAGTTGCCAAACACTTCAATGTCTTCAGATCCTCCATAGGCAGACAGGCTCCAAGTACAGAGCTGCACAGGTCTAGTATGACCCATAGTGGTTCCAACATCTTTTCCTCCAGAAGCACATTTCATTAAGCTGAAGGAGAAGATTTGCACCTGCCTTCCATTGGCAGGATCTGCCACTGTAGGAGATGGAAAATCAGCTTTACCATCTGAGAGTTAATTGTGGTAGGATGTTGCACTTTCTTGGCCTACAAATTCAGGGTTACCAATTCAAGCATTGGCTCTACGGTGCATAGAGGTTTGCAAGGCAATGAATTCTGTAGATTACTCACCAGAGGGTGGAAAATGCAGATGTACTCCACATAACGTATGCTTTTCTGAGAATAATACTTTAATGGTAATCATGTGCCCACACAAAAAGCATGCTGGTACATCCATCACAACGTTCCACATCAGTTGTGAGTCAGTCTTTCATGTCTTTGCTAAATAGCAAAGATCAATAATTACTTGTGTAAGGTGATTTGGCCAGGTAGGTTTTGTTGGCAAGATATGACATTCACCTCTGAGAAAAGCCATTGCGTTTTTCCTCTGAGACTTTGCCAATGGAGTTTCCGTGCATACTGCTAGTGTCCTTTTAACCTGGCTGTACTGGGTTTACATGGCAAGGTTTTGGTAGCGGGGAGGCTGCGGGGATGGCTTCTGTGAGAAGACACCAGAAGCTGCCCCCCATGACGGACAGAGCCAGTTTCAGCTAGCGCCAAGACGGACTCACCGCCAGCTAAAGCTGAGTCCATCAGTGACATAAGTCTTAGAGAGTTGTATTTTCTTCCTTCCCACATACATTACCATACCTCTCATGGTAGCTCTCAATGCTTAATATTACTATGTAAAACTTAAACTTTTCTCAAGTCATGGCCATTTTCAAATGAGCTAAAAGAACTAAAAGTGGATAGAAGTATTGGAAGTCACAACTCATTTAAATAAAATACTATTTCTGATGTTGATGCAGCTGTGACTTTAAATTAAATAGTGTTTTGCCAGTGATAACTTTTAAAATTATAACTGAAAACTTAAAGCAGATCTAACAGGGGTGGAAGCATTTAAGTGGCTATGATATAGCTTTCCTAAATATGAATATAATCAAAGCTATAAATAAATAAATCCATATTAGAAACTGACAATGTTAGTCCTGAAGATCATTTGGGGGCAATTGAAAAGCTGCTCCAAAACAAAATCACATTTTCATGTATGTGCAGCGTAGCCTGAATGTTGCAGTATCCTCCATATGCAAGGCTTTTCTTTTTTTCCTTGTGTTGCTGGGAAGCAACCCGAGGTAGGACAGCTTATTCCCAAAGACAATCAAAGAACTTTGTTCATCTTGCAGTTCTGCAGAGGAAATCATTTGGTGCTAACCAGTATTAGCAAAAAAAAAGAAAAAAAAAAAAGATTAATCCATGGGATCCCTCATGTACGCCCATGAAACGCTGTGGAGGGTAGAGCATGGATTCTGTTCAGACTCTAGCCATAATGACCACTTACCAGCAGATGACATGCTCCCTTATTCTAAGTAGAGGAAGGAGTTTGTGAGCTTGAGATAGTCAACAGCTTTAGGATGGACTTTTTCTCAACAATTTTAGCCATCCAGGCTAAGGGTAAGTCTTCTGTGACCAGACATGGTCCAGACTCTATAGCTGGTAGGGGGAACTGGGCATTTCTAGGACACATCCATCTTAAAATGGATGTCTTGAGATACCCATCAATGAGAACTGGGATAAATTACCATCTACAGGTGCCTTTTCCACCAGGCACCAGATTTTAGATAGCTGAGGCAGATGAATTGTGTCCTTTCAGGCAAATATACATGTTTTCTTTCTACATGTCAGCCTCACTCACCAACATTCTCCAATGCAGGATGAAGTGTTATCACCAGCTGCAACCCAATTCACTATCTACACAACAGTTTGTTACTGTGCAGGAAGGTGACATACATGATGATGTAACTAGAAATTGTAATGCAATACTGCTGCCTGAGACAGAATGAAGCATTCCCAGGCAACAACACTTCCTAACTTTTAAGTGGTTTTAAGGGTATTGGAGCAGAACATTTAAGACAATTGCTACAAACTAGAGCTGTGCATTTAAGCCATGTCATGAACTCCTGCAAATTTGCCCAGTAATCTCGGCGCTAAATAGCTTCTTCATAACTTCTGCTGAGGTGCCAAAGCAAGTGGGTGTGACACCAGCCTTAAGAATTCTTTGGCTACAGACACTAAGTCTCATTAATCTCATATGCTACATAGCCTGGTATGACCCATGGACTTTGTAATATTAGCAACAGTCTTCAAACAGCTTTGCATGTGGATATTAATCTACAAAAAAGAAGGGGTCAGCCCAATGTGAAGCTAAATTCTGTGCAGTGTTTGAGAGATCAGCATGAAGGGATTTTACTTCAACACATCTAGAGTTATATTAATTATTATTGAACCTTTTACCTCCCACACATCTCCTTGGGATATGCAGGTTTGAGGAGAGTTGGTGGCTTTGTGTTGAGTTCAAACTTTGTAGCTACATACCACCATGGGCATGTTTGCCTGCATAACTCTCTAATTTCCATTGATCCGTGATGTGACAGGAGGTGTCAGTGCAGCCAAGTCTTCTTTTCCAAGGAAAACATTCCTTAAACTTATTCTTGTATGTATATTTTATCTGAATGCAGTTTTGTAAACTAATTAGAAACAGAAACAGGCATTCATTCCTTTTTGTAGAACAAATCTGGGGGAGGAGGGGGCTATGCGGGCCATGGTTTTTGGATGTTGATTTACCCTTTGTTTTAAGGGCATCTAAAATTGCTGCAGGATCTCTCCTTATACATTTCCTATTAGTATTTGTGTCAACTGTGTACACAATTAATTAACTAAATCAGATTTTTTTTTTTCATTATTTACCCCTATTTTTTACTTCTTTCCCCTACCTATCACAGATTGAGATCATCCGCAGGAAAGCAGAGTTTTCCCCCTTGCCCACACTGAAGGAGACATAGTTCTTCCATGCTACACATGCCACTGTTGTTTGAAATCCAAAGACTACAACAAAATGTGCTCTTACGTAACATACCTTGTTCTCTGTATCACTTTGTCATTGCCAGCTTCATGCTGACAATCACTGATTAACTCAGCCCCAGCACGTGTCTGAAGTGAACCACAATGTGATGTCTGATTCCTCAGCAACATTTCACAGGGACCAGATTTTTGCTTTTAACTACAATTTAGGTAAGTAAATGTGAACATACTGTAATGTTCAAATAATATACTGTACATTAGACTCCCAGCTGCAGCCTTATCATATTATCCTTTATAAACTTGGCTCAAAATCCAGAGGGACTCTGGACTGCTTAATATTCAGTTAATTTCTGTTTTGATTGGAAAGACGAAAGTAAACCTTTCGGAAATTAATTCATCAATTCAAACTGCATAACAGGCTTTATTGAAATGCAGTCTGCAATGTTCTTAAGTCAGCCTCATCACTGAATGTTGGGACTTATCTTAATTATGGTTGGTTGTAATACTGTACTTATATTAATAATGTTGTTATGTTAAAGAGATTTTTTTTACCTTTTGGAGTGCAGAAATCAATGAGAAGTTGATAAAGCCAAGTTCATTGCTGCCTAAAGTAAAGCAAGCCTGATTTGTTTACTTACCTAAGCCTTCATCTGTCAGACCCATTCTGAAATGATTTATAGACCTCTACCCAATGAAATCATTTAAAGTAGATTAGATTCAAGGAACAATCACCTCTAATATGACAAGCTGATGGAGGCTGACAGGTAACCAAGTTGCTCTGGATGGCAAGCAAGTTCCTGAAATTCTGATTAAATTAAAATATTAATGGTACCACTGGGAAAATAAGATTGAATCATGTTAGGCGAATTCAGTATTAGAACCAAAATGCAAATAGCGAATCATTCTGTGTGAAGAAAGCCAGCTGAGGTACCAAGGGAAGTTACCTCCAGTAAATGAGAGAGCAGGAAGTGAATTCAAATGAAAAGCATTGTGTCAAGAGCTCACCTTCACCTTTCTGAGGTCTCTAAAACAACAAGTCCTAACAGGCTCTGGGGTTGGCCTGAACACTTTTGAGAGGTTACATATTTATTTGGACCTGCAGCCTAGTACTAATGAACAACTCCTGCTTTCCTGGGGTTATAAGGTTATTCTTTGAAGCACTGATCCATGCTTTTTTTCCCCCTTTTTTCATGTTTGTTTAGTTTCTGTTTTCAGTCATGTACATTAAGTGGCTCTGGCTGCACTATAATTGCTATATAACTAAATGTATTGACACTGCCTGCTTTGGGATCTGTATTAATTTTGACATACAGGGTAATTAAATGTGCTATTCGTCTCACGTGCATTAAAGGAACAATAGATGCCTTATCTGCCAGACACGCTGAAGTGTGCAATTACAACATGTTAAGAGTAGTTGTGTTTTGCTTCACAACACCTTTTATTAAGGTTCTTTTAAATATATTTAAATGCTATTTAATGGCAGCTGTGAAGTAAAGGTTATCCATCACAAGTAACACTGATGGGATTTATCTCACCTCGCTTTAGACAGGGTAGACATCTTCATCTGATCTAATTGCCTACCTCCCCTTTTTAGTCAGCAGAGAGAAAGACCTGCGTATAGGTTGCCAGTCATCTGGTCTGGTTTTTATAGTTGCATTTGGATGCAATAAACTGCAACCTGGACATACACACCCCCCACCATTCTGTATCTTCCAGGAGAAAGAATCTTGGTGGAGGCAGCAGGAAGCACCTAGAGGAAACGGTGGCTGCACTCACAGTGCCTCTCTAAATAGTAAAGTGCCAATTTAGTTTCAGAGCAACAGAGCTCTCCTGTTTTTTTCCCAGCAGGTACTACATAAATTATGGTGGCAATGGTCAGTCCAGTGAGATCCACAGCTAGGGGAAGAACGTGATTAACAGGAAAACAAAACAGCAGCTAGACAGCAGCAGAGAGGAAGGTCCTCCTAGCGACCCTTATCTACAAGGAAGGTTAGTTTTTCCAGACCAAAAAAAATTATGCAGTATGGAAGCAGTGGAAGGAAGGACAGGACATGCATGAAGAACTGACCATGGTAGGGTGAAAATGAGAAAACTAAAGTTTTTTATCATCTCAGTGGGGAAAAAAAATATTAAGAAGAGAGTACTGCCAGGAGAATGCCCCAGACAATGGATCAGCTCACAAAGGTGTTTGAAGAGTTTTGTGACTGCAGAAAAATTGAGGTGGTGGAGAGACGCTGATCTGGGGACTTGGGCAGAAGAAGAGACTGTTGTTTTCTGACCTGAAACCAAGAAGAGGAGAGGAACATTTTTTTACATTTTTTACATTTCAATGCCACAAACAATTGCTATGTCAACACTCACATTACTAGATTAAAAACCTATTCAATTCTAGCTGGACTGTTGGGACTGCTGCAGTGTGATCTCACCAGTGGCAATACTAGAGTGAAAATCAGCAGCAATCAAAAGAACCTGAAGCAGGTCGGTCGAGCCAAAAGGCTGAGGTGCAGATGGAGCCTGCGGGACCACCAGAACACAATGCAGCACAGGAGAAAGAAAAAGTGCCCCACTGATTGCTTTAGCACATACAAATAATGGATAACCAGCTTGACAACCAGCATAACGGACCTTGGAGAATGGCAGCAAAGACCACGCTCTTGGGGTGACTTTTCCACTCATGTATTCTGGTTTGAAAAAATAATTAACACCACCAACTATTAAAGGAATAAAGAAGCATCCTGCTCACTACTAGAATAAAAGAAGGGATTATAAGAAGAAGGAGACAGCAGAAAATCAGCCCATAAATATATGACTTGCAGATTATCTGCAATTTCTCCCAGTTTGTAGGTACTGTGGTAACAGGGAGGAAGTTTAAGCTTAGCAACAATGGAGTCATTGTGTTCTTACCACATGTGGCAGATGAAAAAAGGTAGAATATAGTAGTGTATAACCTATATTAAGAGCATTGCTAGGAAAAAATGCTAGCTACTCAGAAGTTTAACTCATGCCATTAGGGAAAAGGATAGTAGAGCTTACAAAATGCACATTTTATGTATCTTCCCCAGTGTCTGAAACAAATTCTCACACATCTGTGAATCATTATTTCCACAGTTCAACTACTTCTGTCTATACAATGTGGCTCTAAGATACAGGAAAATCTCCTGTGGCCAAGTGAGCAAGTACCATGGGAAAGTACAATTTTCCTACACTCACTGTCCAGCCCATAAAGATCTTGTTATGTTGTAAACTATGATGGGACATTATGTCCAAGGTTTAAAAAAAAATAGGCCCAAGTCTTCATTTCCTAATGATGTTAGAAATTACTTTCTTTCAGATTTTCAGCATGTTTCATCAAGCCATCATTTCATGAGAGCTTTGAAAATTATTCAATGTCCTTAGGGACCTGTCGCGGGTTAACTTCAGTCGGCAGCTACGCCCCACGCAGCCGCTTGCTCACTCCCCCCCGCCCGGTGGGATGGGGGAGAGAATTGGAAGAGCACAAGTTAGAAAAACTCGTGGGTTGAGATAAAAACAGTTTAATAATTGAAATAAAATGATAATAATAATAATATGATAATAATAATAATAATACACAAAGCAAGTGATGCACAGTACAATTGCTCACCACCCGCCGACCGATGCCC
>NW_008795487.1:2770358-2779457 GCF_000699145.1 Aptenodytes forsteri | reverse complement strand
CATGGGAAGCTGAAAAGTCCTTGGCTAGTGTAAGCATTACCTAGCAACAACTAAAACATCGGTGCGTTATCAACTTTGTTCTCATCCTAAATCCAAAACACTGTACCAGCTACTAGAAAAGAAATTAACTCTATCCCTGCTGAAACCAGGACAGTACCTAAACAGATACCAGGTTCTCTGAAGTTTTCATTTTTAAAAGGCTTGACCTCTAGGTAGACTTCATGTTGTAGTAATGGAAGTGTGTCTATAAGGTATTATTTCTAGTCTTGCTATGTCTCTGCCATTCAGGATATTAACTACTTAGTCATTAATTTTGGTCCTATCACTGGCTGACACGTTGTCATACAGGACAACTCTAAAAGTCTGGTTTCTCTTAAAAGCTTCAAAACTAATACAGTCTAATATTTTGACAGTTAGCTTTGATATCACTACACAAAAAATCCATCTTTACATGAAAAGGAGCAAAGCATCTGTTATGTAAAATCCAGAACAAACAGAAGTATAAGCAGGAGGTAGAAAATCTGAGCATTTCTCCAGTAAAAGCTCAAGGAAGAAGATGGGGCAAAGTTTCAGAGTACAGAATCAATATACTTCATCCATAAGAGCAACCAGCAAAGGGAAATCCAATTTTGAGAGAACTAAAGTTGAGAGTTCATGCAAATTTCTGTTCCAAGTTTAAACTTTTCCCCTGAATTCCCTTTTAAATTTTGAAAATTTTAATGAGACAGAAATAGCACTGTCTTGAGCACTCCCTGTGAATGTGCCCATGAACAAATCCTTCCTTCTCCTTTCAAGAAGGTAGGTAATATTCTGACTGTATTCAAAAACATTAACACAAGTTGTCTCCCATATTTGTATTCTTCTTCTTCATTCTCACTTTCTCCCTTTCTCTACATAGATCTAAATAATATATATCTATATATGCAAACATAGAGGTGTGTATATATTTGTGTGGATGCACCTATCCATATATAGCATGGGCATATCTTAATAACTACCTATTTGCCTAACCTAACTGTAGTGACAGAGGTTTGTTTGGATTAAGATGATAATATTCCACTACTTTTATGCAACAGAAAACTGAGAATATTATTTGTACCAAAAGCAATATACCCCAAAATATCTGGTGGTCATGGCTAAATATGTATCTTTTGTTTGTTGTAGATTTGATGGTTGTCTTATATGTAAGAACGTTATGCGTAATCATAGCATAATCAGGGGTGTATGGAATTTTTTTTCTGTCTATTATACCGCACATATTGCTAGTATATGGTTTGCCACATGGTTCCTATCTTTTATACACTCACCCCATGCATAGACTGAAAGCATTGAAAGCATGTGAGTAGCTGTTGTTGACACTGGGTAAATATGGAATCCATATATTAAATTTCAACATCAGCTATGCAGGCCTGAATTTCCTGCAGCTTTTATTCTAATGCCCTAGTAATGTTTATGCTATCAATATTAGCTTACATAACATTAGGGCTTAGGTAAGATTGAACTGCTTTCCATTCTAGCAGAAAATTTTCTAGCTTTCTCTAAAGCTCCAAATACTGCAAGACTGCTTCACGGAAATATAAAAAGGGCCCACATTCATAACAATATCCTAAACTTCAGCTACTTTGGCCAATGACTCACTGTCTATGGTGCATTCCAAACAAATAACAGTCAAGTATTATTTCAAATGACAGATTTTTTTGTCTAATCTCGCCATCTTGTGATTTGCCTTGTCACTTATGCCTGGAATATCTGTGTGTTTCACATAAAATCAAGCACAGTAGCCTCAAGGCCCTTTCCTCATGGACTTTTGTCTTTGAAACCAAATTCAGCTTGAAAAGAAGAATGTTTGTTGACTGCTCAGGCAATGCTGGTGGGAATCACCGAGAATATTGGAGCTCTCCAAGTGCCTTTTGTGGAAGAGTCTCACTTAAATACGAAGGCTTCACAGCATTTCTTAGGGCATACAGGTTCTGGATCCACCTGGGCTCCTCTTTTATAAGAGCTTGGAAACAGGGAACATGCTGTCCCTTTTCTTCAAAAGCTCCACCCTCAGTTTGGTGGTCTGCCCCAGGAATTGACTTTAGCTGCAGCTTGTTCCATAAATTCTTGTAAAAATTAAGACTGAGATTAGAACCAAAAGCTGGCATCAAGAGATGACTGGGTGGTGGAAAGATTTGAGCATAGGCTTACCAGAGCAGGAGGCATGAAGAAACGAGACAAGCTACATTAGCTGTAGCCTTTTGCTTCAGTTTTATGTTCAATTCAGTGGTAAAACTGTGGTTGTACAGGCAAAAGATGACAAATACACACATGCTGCAGCCAAATCCTTGTCTGAAAAGAAAGGTCAAAGTCCCCTGTGAGGGAAAATGGGGAGAGGTGTTCCACTGGAAATTGGAACTCCTTGTTGTTCAAACATAACAAGCACTCAGCAGGACTTTGAGATTTTGGACGGCACTGACAAGTTAATGGGAGTTGGAGGCAGAGTCTCAAGCAGTTTGTGAGCTGCCTCAGCATAGCCTGGCCATGTTCTGACTGACGGCTGCTCTTCATCCCCTTGTGCCATCCTCAAAGGCATAATGGCTGGGTAACAGTCGGGCTGCTCTGTCAGCTAAGATACATAGCTGAGTGTCACTGGGACAATACCAGCAGCCAAGCCCATAGAACATTGTTGTCCTGTCCAAAAGTCTCCCAAGACTGCTGAAGAAACTGACATTTGTCCCTCCTGTGACATGACCCAGGCATCTAGGCTGTACCGGGACATTACACGCTAGCTCCCAGCATCCTGGAGTGAAGGCTTCGGTGCAGCAGCACTGCTGGAACGAAGCAGCTTCTGTGCTGTACCACTGGTGCTTACTCCCCAACGGTCCTCTGTGTGCACTTCCCTTGACCCGTGTGGGAAGTGGGTATCTTGAGACAGTGATAAATAGACATCCTAAGATTTCACTCTTGTGTTAACTTACTTACTCCTTCATCTTGTATTTATTTGATTCGGTGACTCAGGACAAGATGAAAGCCTGAAAGCCGGGGGAGTTCAGGGATCAGGAAGGAGGATCAGCATCCAGGTAGGATGGATGAAGCAGTTATCAGGCTCTCAGAGTGGTGGGCTGAGAGCGACTCCCCTATCCAGCTCTTGGCTGCAGACAGGATCTAACACATGCATTTGGGCAAGACCAAACCTGCCATCTTTTCCATGTAGGAAGTCAAATGCCAATGTTCACTGCCAGAGTGATGTGGAAGTCGAGGTCCCCTAATGCAAGAAATGTTCAGATGCCAGGTTTTAGTAGGCAGTTCTGTAGTTTTTTTCACAGTGTTTTTTACCCCCCAGAAATCAAGGGTGGTCAGGTTTTATGTACGTATGCTCCAGCATTCAATATTAGAAGCTACAGGATATTACTTCTGTGCCTTCAACATTTTGGATCACAGGTTTGTGGTAATATGATGATTACAAAACATTTCATTTTTCCCTCTCAAAGATCAGCCTCTGAAATCTCAAGCTACCATTAGATGTTGTGAGTTATTTAGAAAACAATTTTTAAAACTACATCCAAATTTTAGGTATGATCACCCCCCTTTTTGGAAATTCAGGACAGGCTCAGAGCTACAGCTGTTGATATTCACCATACCTATGCAATGAGATATTTACTAAATATGGAGAATAAATCAGTTGAATGATCTCACCTGCCTCACCCTTTTCAATGTTAATTCAGATAAAAATTACATTTTTCTAATCTTATTCCCACAATTTCTAAAGCAGTCATGGCATTGGCTATTCAAGACACCATATTCACTCTTCCAGGAGAAGATGTAAAAGGTGGGGAAATGTAAGCTAAACTGACACTGTACCTTAAAGGCCACAGGCCAATCAACAGAGCTATCTGCAAATTTAAAAACAGTCTTAACATTTGGTGTGAAATATTGCAAGACTTTCCCAAAGGTTTGAAAATTGCTTCTTGCAGAATCTGCAGTTAAATTCAGTTTGGTGCAAGATTATTTAGGAGTTTTGACTTGCAAATTCTTAGATAGTTCAAAATTTCAAAAACTGAAATAATGTTCCAACTTTGAAAAGCCTGCTTCTCCTCAATTTAAACTTTACAAACAAATGTACTATTAGCATCTCTGAACAATGTGTTTTTCTGCTTTTGTGTATGTCATGATTAGTGGAGCAGATGGAGTTCCCTTGGAGAGCAAAAAGACTCTTATCATTAGAAAGTTTCTCAGTACCTGTTGTACTTGACTATCCTAAAAAATCCTGTGCTTAAGACAGACCTGTGAATAGACTTCCATGAATTCTAGAAAATGTGTTTACACCCCAGGTGCTCAACTTTCTGTGCTGGGTGCTTTATGAGTGCTTGGCCCCAAGCTTTTCAAATATTTTTCAAATATTTTGTTTAAATCAACAGTTTTAATGTAAGCATAATTTTTATACAAACATTTTTAAAAGTGCATAATTCATAGAACATAACTACAGCAGCTAAGGTTAAGCTTCTGAATGCAAAAACCTGAAGTTGAATGTTTTCGTGAGACTCTCTCTGCTAAAATAAAATTAAATTCCTTTTTAGCATTAGTTAACCAAATTGTAGGTTTAGCCATATTTATCCATAAAGCCAGCTCTGGTCTAGCTGTCATATTAATAAAGGTCTGTCTGGCAGAAGCAACTTCCTTAGACAATTTGAATGTGACCTTTAATTTGCAAACATCATTCTCCTTTATTCCCAGTCTTTGACTTGTAACAATATCTAGAATGACTGATACTTATATAACTGAATTCAATTGATTGTGGGGTTTCATATTTAACCTTGATGATTTTGTTACTATACAATTGCTAAGGAATATCACACAATAGTAGTTAGATGTGGTTTGAGTCAGATGCTGCTATCTATAATGATTCTACCCTTGACTGATTAGAAAAATGTTGATTCCTGGAATTTTTGATTGGTCTTCATAGAGATTCTCATGTTCACTAATCCATTCCTTAAGACAAATAAACTTTTTTATGTTCTTTCCTCTCTCTGTGGATCTGGGATACTTTCAGTCACGCAAGTAAATCTTTATGATTTCTTTTAAATATTTATTGTCCATTTATATAGCATTTGCTTCTAATTCTGCCATGAGGGGAACAACTGTTGCTGTCTTCCAGCTGGTATGATCTGTTCCCTAAGCAAGCTGGTTTTCTGACAGTATCGACACTGGTTTTAAATGCATGTCATGTCATTATTTGCTTGTTACTACTGTTTCTAATGGTGGGTCTTTTCCAGACACATGCCCAAGAAAGTGTGAGAACTGATCAGATTGACATGCTTAGCCAGATACTGCAATTCTGCAGGCAAAATCTGGTGCTTTTCTCAGTACCCAGCTCTCCACTACTCCCAACCGGGGATGTACAATAAACTGTGTGAGCACTAAAACTACCTCTTAGGTTAGTTCCTTCTCTGTTGGCCTTAATCATACAGCATCAATGTGGACATAGTGACGTGGCATCCCTGCAGCACCCACCGAAGGGACTCCTGCCTGAGCGCAGAGCACCACGCTTCAGGGCTCACCAGGCCTGAGATGGATGATAGCACCAAGGAGACAGGCATCCCTCCCCATGGAAAGGCAAACGGATGTCACTGGTTCAGCGCAGCTGGCTGAGGTCATAGACAGTGCTCCAGGTTCTATGGCCAGTTGGTCCACTGAGGATGGTGGCAATGAAAGAGCTCTTCACAGGTGTCTTTCAGCCCAGTGTCGGTACCTGACACCTAGCCTGTGCCCACAGTAGCACTGCCCCTCAGTGTTACTGCCCTCCTAAAGTAAAGGAGGTGTAACATCACAGAATGGTTGAGGCTGGAAGGGACCTTCCCCAAAGTCAGTGGAGAGAGACCAGCCTCCATATGCAGGTCCTGTCCCACAGCTGGTTAATTAACCCAAGTGGTTAATTAAAACAAGTTCAGTTGCATTGCGCTGCCAAGAACCCAAACAACCACCCACCACTGGTCCATCAGTCCTGGAATAACCACTGGATCTCATGCTTCACATGCTGCGGGTGCTGGGAGTGTGTTTTCTGCTATTTAAACTATTGAATCTTGATCAATATGATCTTGCCATGCTTGTAGAACTTGGCCCAAGGTCTATGAGTCACCCTTTAAATACACTGTCAAAGGAATAGTGTCATAATGGGGTTAGAAGAACATTCCTCTGCTCCAAAGTAGGATCAACAATATGTAAAACACACTTAACAGGTACTTTGCTAGCCTGTTCTCAAAAATATCCAGTGACGGAAGTTGCCTTAGCCTGTGTCCTGGTGTACCAGTAATTTTGACCACCTTCTTTCCCCATCTGCTCATTGATTACTCTGGGGGTCTTGGGGCAGAGCTTGTGCTTTCACACTGCCTTTGCACCCATATATAAAAGGACTCCAGATTCCTCTAAGTATACCAGAACAGGCATTGCTCTGACCCTCCCTCATTATCGGTTTTTCTCAGTTGGGAATGAACCTTTGCCAGTGGTCCTATTTCAGTCAGCAGCTGTGGGATTCTCATGTAGGTGACCAGCTGGGCAGCCCCACTCCCTGGCACCAGAGATACAAACTCTCTGCTCTCCTTACCCCGGCTCACAGGTTTTGAACTTTTTTTTTCTTTTTAAGTTACATTTTGCATTCAGGAAAACAAGATATGACTTCAGAGGGCTTCAGATAACAAAGCTGGGAACATCCCAGTTATCTCCAAATTCTAGTCCATAGACATTTTTGCACTTGCCCGGTGCTTATTGCAAGGGCAAAGTGGAATAGTCTCTAGGCTTCATTGCAATATAAACATCAAATTCTATTATCAGCAGTCACAGCATGGTTTCACAGTATAAAATATAGACTATAGTTGCAATAATAACTGTAGAAGTATAGAATGTATAAGCAATAAAAATAACTGTAACTGAGAAAGCAGCTATTATATCCATCTCTGTGGAATCCAAACCAGTCTCCTACCAACTTTGTCCATTGTTTTCGATGACCCTGTACCTGATCTTCTGGTAATGGCTCCATTCATCATAATGAGTCTAAATGTCCTGGAAATATCTTCTTGTCCAGATGGAGAACATTTGTTAAGTAGCAGGTGTATGAAAAACATATATTTGTATATTTATGTGTATGCTGAAAGGTAAAATATTCATAACCCACTGAAGAAAGCTTAGGCTTTTCTTAAAATAGGGTAGCTTTAATGAAAATAACTGTGATATGAACTTTGCTTCCAGCTTCCTTTGATAGAGTAAAGGAAGAGCAGAGAAATAAAGATATTATTAACATGTTATTAATGTTTATTGTTGAAATATGTATATATGAGATGTGTTCCTTCATACATTATGTAATGTCTAAATTACACAAATGTGGGAGAGTTTAATAAGTCGTCCACATGGTTTCATCTTTTAATGTAATTTTGCAACATTCTAAATGAAGCAGGGAAAACTCACTACTTTTAGCAATTTTAAAAATTGTTTTACATGTGAAAGAAGCTGAATAGTAACACAGTGAAAATATTGGAGGTAGCATTGCATTAAGATCATTGATCATTTATTCTTAATAAAAGCAGGGTGCAGGGAGAACAGAAGCAAAACTGTCATGAAAAATTACACAAATGTCTGGCAGAGGAGAAGGAAGGAAGGTTGATTAGCAGTAAAACTGCAATTGAAATATGCCGTCTGTAGATGGTAAATTATTTTCTGTCAATATCTGTTCCTTTTTTTTTTTCTTCAAGTTATTCCAAGTAGTGCATTTACTGAGCCATAGTGGTGAGTGCTGGATTGTTGACAGAGGTTTAGTCCAGCTCTGGGCAAGAGTTGAAGGAGATATCTGGAATGTTTCAGGATAGCACTGAAGAAAAAGAATGCTGTTTTGAAGCTCATGCTGCATGGATGATGACTACAATAAAAATTTTCCTTGATGGCCACTTCAGATTTGAGAGCACTCTGTAACAACTCTTGGGGAATTTTAAGCATGTCAACTAGTCTTATTATTTAATTTTTGTTTTAGTAGATGTCTTTCAAGTAGCATTAGACCTGGCAAAGCACATGCTTCTCACAACACTGGGAGGAAACCCACAGGAAACCAAAACAGCCTTCAAGGTGTCTCATCTCCATGTTATAAAGACTCTTTTGCTAATCTGAAACCCACACCTTCTTAGAGAAAACTAGCTATTTTAGTATCAAAACCACTCAGGGCAAAACTCAGTCTTTGGATTCACATTGTAGTTCTCTTATTGATTTCAAAGGGAATACAGCCTATGGAAAGTCTATAGAATATTCAGAATACACTGCAGGCCAAAAAAAATGTGTTTGGCTTAAAACATAAGTTAAAACTTATTGCTTTTACAATCTGTCATGATTTCAGAAATGTGGCTTGTACTACATGTTCCAAATTTGTCATAATCACCAGGCTAATGCGAGAACCAGGACTTTTGTTAAGTCGTAATGTAGTTTGCTTCCAATTCTTGTCTTGAGTCTCTGTCTTTAGACCACCTGGCATCACGATGTATCAAGCGATAAACCCAAGGCAGTGCAGCTGTTGCAGCAGTGAACAGGCAGGGAGTGCTGGATTTCAAAATGCAATTCAATCTGAAAAAAATGGAAAAGCAATGCTGCTACAAAAGAATATTCTGCATTTAGTGAAGTCACTCAGAGTTTTTAGATGAGATTTCCTCCTTTCTCTTTTCCTTGAATATAATCAGCTAAAGGAGTTATGTCCCCTTCCGCTTGGGTGGTTCTGTGGAAGTTTGATGTCTTAGATCAAAGAAAACCGGAGGTGTAGAATTAGCTAATATTTTAAAAATAAATGTCAGTAGAACTTTTTAATCATTGTAAGAAGTTGTTTCACCTAGAGTTTCATAAAAAGTCTTAGATTAGTGGTCTTTTTCTCTCTTTGTCGCAGTCCCCCATTCCCTAATTATCACAAGGCTCCAACACCCTTGTCATCAAGCTCTTGCTAAGGTAATTGAACAATTGGAGGGGGTAGGTTGGGAACATTATGAAATGCTTCAGCCATCCTCTTTCTCTACAGTGACAAAAGAAATTTTGTCCTGCTATAAAACTGCCCACAGGTTCATCTTGGGGGGGGCGGGGGGGGGGGGATGCAGA
>NW_008795487.1:2703988-2770247 GCF_000699145.1 Aptenodytes forsteri | reverse complement strand
AGCGAAGCGGTTTCAGTGGCTGCTGAGGGGTAGAGAAGGCTGTGGAGGGGAGGGCTGAGGGTGCCACACAACCCTCAGCTGTCCATGAGAATGGACAGGCAGCACCTTAGGTGTATTTCATCTGGTTAAAATCAACGCTTCACAAGCGCTGAAGAAGTTAACAACAGTGCCTCCATTCCCCTCTGGTTTGTGTGTTTCTTCACAGCTTAGGTACCATCTCCCAGAGCAGCCCAGCCTTGGGGAGCCTCATACCAGGTCAGAACAGCACTTCTTCAGCGGCTTAGGACAGGGACCATGGCTCTGAAACTCAATATGTGGGAAAGCACACAAGCAGGAGTAACATAGGTTCCCTTTCAGTCCAACCCAGAGCGAGCAGACCTTAATGCAAGGAATGGTTCCTCAATGTGGAAGAAGAGCAGAGAAATTTTAATTGTCTTCACTGAGGCACAAGAGTTTACAAGGCCTACAAAAGAAGAATGGAAAGAACGAGAAGTTGCCAGAATAGCTGCAAAGAGGGATTGCTCAAAGATGCAACTGAAAAAAATACCTGTACAATAATTAATTAAGCTTCAAAATGTCCCTCTGAGGTAGGTAAGTATTATTAAACAAGAATATACAGAATTAATTAAGGTTTGCCGGGAAAAGAAAGGGCAGGGGGAAAAAAAAGAAGCTGAACAAATTAATGCTAGCCAAAGGGGTAAGGAGAATAAGACTCCTACAGACAGAATCAAGGAAGAAACATATCGTAGGAAGAAAACATACCCATTAATAATGGAGCCATTATTGGAACTGATTGCCAATGCTTCCTTCATTATTGGAGCTGATTGCCAATGCCTCCCTAAGGGAGGGCAAAGATGCCAGACTCTTTTCAGGGAGGAGGAGGAGGAGGGAAGGGCATTACATCCTCACTTAGCTTATCTTTTCCTTTATGCTGACATTCTGTCAGGCAATCACCTCATTTTCAGGCTTCCTTCAGGATGTGTTTGAAGGAAGGCTGTAGAGACGCAGGCTCAGGACACCTGCAGGGTACCTCTGGGACTCTATCCCTTAGCATCAAGACCCTCCCTGTAGCACAGATATTAAGTACTTTCATGGAGGTTTCATGGGAGCTGCCAATCTAGTACTATCACTATCACTGCCAAAAGATAAGAGAATCACCAGACCCACACCTCTTTAAATTCCAGAGGTAAGTGATTTCACCAGGGCATGGAAAGCCAAGCACCCCCGTTAAACATAAAACCAACTTAAAACCAAAAAATCTGTGTGCAGTTTTCTTGGTAAGAGAAGGATAGACAGAAACTAGTATATCAGCCACCATCACTTAATATCCTGAAAAAAGACTCTTAGTATGATGCTGCTAAATAGGTGTACTGGTTCTAGCTGGGATGGAGTTATTTTTCTTCACAGCAGTTATTTTTCTTCACAGCATTCTTCACGTATGGTGCTGTATTTTGGATTTGTGACTAAAACAGTGTTGATAACATACCATTGTGGAGCAGTGCTTGCATAGTATTGTTTTCTATTTTTCCCACACTCCCCGCTCCGGAAGCAGGCTGGGGGTGGGCAAGAGGCTGGGAGGGAACACAGCCAGGACAGCTGACTCAAAGTGGCCAAAGGGATACTCCATACCATATGACATCATGCTCAACAATAAAGGCTCAGGGAAATGAGGAAGAAGCGAGGATGTTCGTGGTTATGGCGTTTGTCCCAAGTAACTGTTACACATGTGGAGGCCCTGCTTTCCAAGAAGTGGCTAAACATCTGCCTGCTGATGGGAAGTAATGAATAAATTCCTTATTTTGCTCTGTTGCACATGCAGCTTTGCTTCATTTATTAAACTATATTTATCTCAACCGATGACTTTTCTCACTTTTGCTTTTCCAATTCTCTCCCCTATCCTACCAGAGAATGAGCAGGTGGGTGGGTGCTTAGCTGATGGCCACAGTCAACCCACCTCAATAGGCTTGAAGAACTTAATAAAGCATGATCACAGATTTAAATCAAGCAGAGTTATCTCTGAAGTGATTTCAGTAGCTCATTGATTTAATGTCTTTTATAGATAGCTGCATGATGTATACAGGTATATACAGTGGACAAATGAAAATCATACGTGCAAATCAGAAAGTATAGTCAATGCTAAGATATGCATATAATTTAGTATCTAACACAAGTATTTATATTTTGTATATCTTTGGAATTAGTTAATTGCTATAAGAGATGCAGAATCTTTGATATGATATTCTCTTTTCTTCCAGAATATCTTCCATGCCCAGATAAAGATGTCTTGGGCAGAGTTGGATGTAGGGGTTTGCCCATGGAAAAAATTCACACTACTTAGACATTTGAAAACCCCCAGTTAGGAAACAAATTGAATAACATTTTCTGTTTTCATTGTCTTCACAGGAAATTTCCAAATGTAAAAATCTTCATCAAAGTCCAAACTTGTGTCTTCATTAGTAGAAAGAAAGCCAGAGAATCTTATCATACTCTCATATTACCTTGAACATTGCTTCAAACGATGTTGCTAACACTGAAGCTACTTTCCACTGATGTGTTTTTTCAAATTTATCTGTTATTGATAAATGTTTCTCTACAAGCAGGTTAATCACTGCCCTGCAGAGAAGGTACATGAAGATATACATACATACACATACACGCAGCAAGATTAACCGATGAACTGCCTGGGGAACTATAGGTACCTGTGCAAGAATAAAATCATCAGAAACAGAAGCTTCAAATTTGTAGTCCACTGGAGAGCTGGTTTTTCCTGGTTTTGTTGCTGCAAGTTAACAGGGACAGAGACATAAGCCTGACTTGGAAAAGTATGTGTTATTTCCCCATCTACAAGCAAAAAAAGAAGCACACTGCAAAGGGCAACTGATAAAGGCACAGTGGTCTGAGACAGCAATGTCAGTCAGTATATATCAGAAAGCAGCATTATAGCCCTGTGCAAGAGGGTGCTCATGCCTCTGGAGACTAATGTCCACGCTCCACCCAGCAATGTTCTTTGCTGCTCTTGAAACACGGTCCAAAATACTGCTCAGTGCCTTGGCTTTGCTGTAAAAATCAAATATTAGTTAAAGTTGCAGGATGCTGGGAAATGCAAAGACTTGGCTTCCTCTGAACTATGTGAAGAAAAAGGTTTATATTGTTACTGTATGAGAAGATTATATCCTCAGACTTGGAAGGGAAGAGCGATGTGTACCAGGGTTATTTATGACCTCTCTCCTCTCAACTCAGAGCTGGAACAGCCTCATTCCACACTGCCTGCTCCTTGCCTCAGTTTTATTTTGGGAAATAGGGCTCTGAAAGGGTCTATCTAACGACTGAGAATTCATAGTGGGCATGGAAGAAGAGACCTTACCATTGCCCATGCTCCCTACTGAGCCACCATGCCCAAGTCTGTTCTTCCACAGCAGCCCAAAAGAGTAGGACCAGGAGCCCGAGTCTCTCACGTATGCACATATTACATTGTGCATTCATCAAATGTGTGATGAGGGGGGCTGTAGGCATAGGCCTGAACCTATCTATACACAAGCCTTCAGGGTGCTGAATGTCCCGCTGCTTCGAAATCATAGTAAGCACGCTGAAGAGCTGGGCTTTCATCCAGCAGCGCATTTCGACTACAGATTAGGTTAGCCACAGATTTCAACAAAATATGCTGGAGGTGCAAAATGTGTTATGTCGATTAAGTAATATGAAAAATACTGATTAGAGATCAACCACATAATCTGAACTCTGGCACAAGAACAATGAAGATGTTTCCCTATTTCACACAGTTTTCGAAGGAGGTTTATCATTGTTATTGTTATTTCAGTGATATCTGTATTCCTTCTGCATCTGCTATGAGATGTATAGCACAGAGTCCTACGTGAGAAGACACATTACGCATGGTACTGCATCTGGTACAAAAGGGACAAAATATCTGTCTGTTTTTCAAGAGTTTCAATTTAATTTTTGTTGATTCAGATCTGACTTTATTTGATGTGGCCTTTACTGCAAACTTTGGCTAATCCACCTGTTACATTTTTTAACATGTTTGCCAGCTGTTAGTAAAAACTAACAAAAAAGTATTGTTAGCTCACCCCTCAAACAAACAGAAGCCATGATTGCAAGGTTTCATTAAATGAGCTCTAACATAAGTGTATAACTTAATCATCTGTAGATAAGGTTCCTCTCACTTCAGGAGGAACTGGGTCTGGCTTCATGCGAGCATTTCATGCTTTTGCAAAGGGAATTGACAAAACACACTTCTAGGTTTTTTCTTAGTTTTTATTTGTATTTCCATCTTTATATTTAAATTGTTATGATTTAAACAAGACTTCTTAAAACAAGAAAAGGCTAAACTAACTATGCATATGGGGCCCAATCCCCGAGCCCACAATTGACACAAACAGTCATACGGGAATCAGACTACTCATGAGGACACTTGCTCGCCAGCGTGTGAAAAGGACTCTCCCTCCTTGTCAAATGCATTGAACAAGTAAAAACAGAATTAAAATACTCTTCTCTTGCTGTTTGGAACCAAGCAGTACTACAGAGCCAAATGTGACCTTAAAGGATAGTCTAAGCTAGTATTAGACATCCAGAAGTTAGCATCTTGCCCAAACTCTTTGTCTCGGCCTGTTTTACAGTGACCAAAAAAGGCAGGCAACCAGAGACCAGTTCACACTGTCCATCTCAGACATGTATCTTAGAGTGCAATGAATTATCCTCTGGGCTCTGCTTTGCTTTTCTGCTGCCCACACACAAATTAGACACAGTCATAGCTGCTTACATTTTGGGTTGCTAATGTTGGGTGAAACAAACTTTGGGCTTTGTGCGGTGCTTCTGTTGGGATCGCTCAGTTGTTCTGCAAGGAAAAAACCTTGGCTGAGCAGAAGACTGAACAAGCCTAGAAGGAAAGAGGCAGCATGAACTGGAGCTGCCCTGATGGATCGGAAGAAGGAATCATCTTGGCTTGGGAGGAGACAATACTATGTGCTGTACATGAAACAACACAGAGCTTGATTTGGTGATTCGAGACACCACTTTGGGTCCTGTGTTCCTCACTGATTACAGAAATGAAGGGAGCCACATTCCTTGGGAGAAAGATTAAGCATCTCAGAGCAACTCTGTTTCATAGTCATTTACAGTCCTATCAGATGCCAGTACTCTATCTGAATGTCTAATAGGAGTCCTAGAAATACTCCATCCTCCAGAGAACTAAAACCAGGACAAACTCCGAAAGCAAAACTCAACAGACACATACACTTCTCTGAGTGGGACCAAACACATAAAGCATAAAGGACAAACATTTCATAACTAATATTTTTCTCTGTCAGTGCAACTCCTTTTTTTTTTTTTTAAATTGTCCAAAAGCCAAAAGATTCTTATGTATGTGTTTGCAATTCAGAGCTGTTTGACACACTTGTGCAAACAAATTGCAGCTCATTTTTTTGCAGACAGTTTGCTGCAAATGCTCATTTAGGGGATTCATTATTCTCAAATCATGTTTTGATGTTTGTAATCATTCACCTACTTACGCACTCAGATGCCACAATGATAATTAGAAAGATATTGTTGTTTCTTTTCCCCAACTGGATGACCTAACATGAACAGACAGAAGCAGTGCCTCAGCAAATCGCTGGGGCTCACCATTCTCCTAGGGAACATGTGGAGAAAGAGAGAAAGATTAAGATACCCTGAGTAAAGTAGAACTGCAGATTTGTTGGGTTTTCATATTTGTCTGCGTTCTCAAATGGAAAAAAAATAAAAAAGCTGTAAAATATTTTCATTTCAAGAAAGATGTATGAGCTGTATACATTATTTTCAACTACTCAGTTTGTTTTTCCATTCACAGTCTAATTATAATCATGGAAAGTATCAACCAGGGTTTGGTTGTATAAACATAGCCTTCCAAAGGATCCAGGCATCTCTAACATTTTATTTAATTGCCTGAAATCTGGCTAGAGAACAAGAATACATGGCATGCATTTTTTATTTTTCTTCGAAATCATTAATACTTTTGCAGGTAAGAAAAGTTTGTGAAGAGAAAACATGATTATTGATATCAGAATAGTTCTACGAGTTTTATAACTCGTACTGGCAAATCATTACAAATCAGGGTACATCTTTGCAGAATCCTAAAAGGCAAACAATTTATACATACAATACATATGATGAAGAGGACATAGTGATAACATACGTTTATGGTGCTTTGGGTTTTTTGGTCTAGGAGAGTCAAGAAGTTGATTGTTTTTTTTAATAAATTAAATGTTTTTGTTAATTAAAAAAAGGTGGATGTTTCTGCTTTCTGTTACCCAAAAATGCATTCAGACCCCAAAGAAGATCCAAAGAAGATAGCACCCCTAACCACAAAACAGCCACTTACATTTTTACAGAGTCTAAAATGTTGCTTTTAACATTTGCATTTTACTTTGGTTTTCTATTTTATTTTAGAAAATGCATGTGTGCATGGATTATTGGTTATGCTGTTCTTCTATAGCATTAGATAGGAGCCTTCAACTGCTAGTTGTAAATATACTTCACACAGTGTGTTGTACAGCAAGGAGCAACACACTTGAGACCTACACAGCCAACAAGACTTTCTTCTCAAAGAATAAGGGCCCTTGTACAAGGAACCCATGTGGTGTAATTATGATCTTTATTTCAGGAAAGGAACTGTGTAAGATATCCTGGTTTACCGAGGTGTGATTCTGAAAGAATGAAAGGATGTTCTGTTTAGAAGAGGTAAGCATGAATGTATTATCAGAGCCATAAAGCATGTCATAAAAGTCAGCTTTCTTCCTTTCATTCCTCAGAAAACCTTCAGCTTCAGCATTTACAAAATTATTATTGAAAATATTTTTTCCATTCATACACTAGAGTTTTCAAGGAAAAAAACCAAAGATTGGAAAATATTCTACGGAAGATGTTGGTTTTTGGTCTAGTACTTTGGACTAGATGATGTTTCCATGAAAGAAGGCAAATTGTGGCTATATCTTAAAAATTTTAGATTAGCAGCTTCTCTTTGAAACTTCTGGTTGCAAATCTTGTATATTCTTTGTACAAAACTGCACGTTTGCCTAATACCTTTATAATTTCAGTAGTGATGTCTTAGGTACAGTACTGCAAGGTCCTATGTAGTGCTGCAGCTCATTCTTAACACAAGTTTTTTGAGGAAAAAAGCTTCATAATAATTGTTAGAAATACTCATAATAGTGTAGAAATATTTATGCAGCAATTTTTAAGCTTATCAAGTTCAGAAATGTAAAATCACTTTTAGAAAGACTGTTAAGAAAAAAAAATCTTCAATGACTCTTCAGTTCCTAGAGCAACTCTTTAAGCTTAATTAAGCTGAAAATAATATTTTGAAATCTAGCTGACTCATATAGAACAAATCTGTTTAGATATTTAAACCAGAATTCCAATTCTTATTAAACTCTGAAACTAAAATGATGTAACAGGAAAGGCTCTGGTTAAAACAGCTAATAGAAAGAGGTAAAACTAACTTTAAAAATATTTCTGAGGTTTTCCATCTACATGAAAAAGGCAGTTGGAGAACACTGTGTATTCGTTAGACATTCTGCATATTCAGAATATTTGAGACAAACCCAGGAAAGTGGTGAGCCAGAGAAAGCATAAGAGAGAAAATATCCCTATCAAATCCAGACAAGCCTGAGGGAAGTATGTATTCCTCTTTCTATGAAATCATAAAGAAAGACTGTAGGAAACTCTCTTAATTGCACAAGCAATGCTTTCTGATCCTGTCCTCAACTTTGTGGATTCAACAGCGCTCCATCTATTTATTTTTCAGGCAAGCAACCACTGGACTACTTAGAAGGAAAAAGATGAACATGAGGAGAATTAACTGTCCATTTCAGCGATGCTTCTGCAGCATGACGATGGCACTGAAAAGCTTTCACTGTGAGGAAAATGAAGCTGTGAATTTTGATAATAAATTTAATGTATTTATTTTTCTTTGACAGCTTTTAATGGGACACAGCAATTCTGAAATTTAAAATTCCTACAGTGTTTGTTTATATAGTCTGTTCACAAGGAGACAGTACAGACTAAAGGTTGGTAACAGGGATATGGTGGGATTTCATCTGGATTTTAGCTTCTTACATACATCTGAATGTCAACCTCAGGATAACTCTGAACTGATCTAATCTGAGTGCCTGATTTAAATACGCTCTTTTCTTTCTGTTCCAGAGGAAATGTGTAGGTAGCTTTCCATGCAAATAGTCTTAGAAGAGCAAAAGTCAGCATGATCATGTTGGAAGAAATCCACAGGCTGTCTTGTGTAATGTTACCACACTGCTCCTCTTCTATAGACAAAAATTATGCTAAACTTTGAGTCTCTTTATTACTTTAATCTGCTTTTCTTTTGTTTGTAGCCTTGATTGCATGTGGGAATTCATATCTATGCTTTTAAAATGAGTTTTCTGAAGTATTTTGTGAACTATGTGCTGACATCTCACAGACATAGTCCATGCACCACAGATTTGGAAACACCAAACTAAATGATGTCCAGGTTTCCAAGTGAGTTTATATAAAGCTTACCTCTACATAAAAGTGTAGTCTGTAGACAAAAGAAAAAAAAGAAAAAAAAAAATTACGCAAGGATCAGTGAGCAGTTAGTTACCCATGCTATACTAAACAGGCTGTACCCAGTCATCAATTACATTATTTTGCCTGGCTATAATTGTTTTAGCTATCTCTGATAAAATAAAAGTTCTCCACAGTGACACCCACAGACTGCCATATGACCATGGTTACCACTTCAAACACCATTTTGTATGTGCAGATTTATTTTATGTAAGTGAGCAGGTTACATATTGTGCCCTTCTTTTTCTTTCTCACCCTTCCAGTATCAATATAAAGGGATGTAAATTCAGTCAGATCCCTAATTATCACAGATGGGACACTAAAACAAACAGAAGTGAGACAAGATAAAACAAAAGCCCAGGTGATGCTATGACAAACAAAGGATGACAGATTCAAAACTTCTCAGGAAAAAAACTTAGAAAGTAAGCAGAAGCTAATGTTTCTTGGATTCTCCCATGGCAAGGACACATAAGGACACACTGGACATATCCAGTCAACTGGATATTAAGACTACTGTAATTAATAAGCAAAAATCGAGCAGACCAAGAGGATACACAGAAGCGAGATGGCACAAACCTCTGAGCAAGGCACAGAAATTCCCCTTGCCTTGCAGCTGAAAGCCAGGACAGAGAGGTCATGAGCAAGACATCACTCTTCTGATACATAATCTGTATTGTTTGCTAAGTCCATGTCACTTAACCTGCCAATAAATCAATGTATCTTGTATGACTGAAATGGTCCAGGGTATTGCTTGTTATTACTGCCCATCCAGCTACACCTGCTCATGTAACACCAGAAAAGATAGCCAAAGTTCAGCTCTAAGCAGAGCACAGTGCTTGATGACTGGAAAACTCCAGACACTAAAACAGGGAAAGAGCTAGAGCCAATCAATAGGAAACACTACGGGCAGGGAGAGGCCACTGAATTTCCACCCCTCTTCAGAGATCCCGTTCTGAAGCAGGAATTAAAGAAAAGCTTCCCTCACTAAAATCTCAACCCCAGGATCCTTTTTCAAGCATAAGCATCTGCCATTATTATCTGACAGCAGAGAGAAAAGACCAATTTTTTTTTTCTTTCCTGAAGTAAGCTAGAAGCTGCTTATGTGGGAGACTCAGCTTTAATTGCCTTCTCAGCTAAGCAGATTCATGCATTCACATCTTTAATTCATTCATGTTCTTGCTTCTAAAAAGATGCTCTAGACAAAAGACTCTGGGATATCCCCCCCAGAGCTCACCCCTATCTGCTTTTGGAAATGGGTGGGTAGCAGTTGAGTCAAAATCATGGGGCAGAGGGCAAGTAGAAAGACCTGAACTGTGGACCCGACTTCCATTTGTTTAACAAGAGTCCCACCATCTCAAAACCTGGCTAGGTCTGTGACAGGTTTGTCTGCTCTCAGAGTCTAAACCACTTTGAATACACACCTAAAAGTCTCTAGTTCTTTCAAAACATCAGTCTGGCGAGGACCATCTCCCCCAGCACATCTGGTGAGCACCCAGGACAGGCATCCCTGCATTTCATATAATATAGCATAGAACTGAGAAGTAGTCAGGACTCGTGTGCTGAGCAGGAATATCTCTGTTCACATGAAAGTCATTCAAGCAAATAGTTGCTGCTGTTCTATTATTCGCAAGCATTGGGTTAAACTGGTGTCTGGCCAATGGTGTGAAAATAACTGTAGTCTTCGGTGTGCTGTTTCATATACAAAAAATGTACATATACCAAGTGAATTTATTTGAATGCATTGGTCTCCATTTTTAGTCATTGTTATCACCATTTCATGACAGTCATTTGTCACAAATAATTTAGCAGATGTGTATGTGTTCTCTCAGCCCTAACTGTAAAGGACACATTAAGATCTTTGTATTAGCCTATGTGCCACAATTTTTGGGAACAAATCCATCCCTATGCCATATTATATTAAGCAGTGTTCCGTTAATAATGTTATATAATTGGTCATACCAGCTCACATAATAAGTTACTACAATTGTTACAGCAGAAATGGAGATAGAAAGGAGCCTTACCTGACTTAAAGACATATTTTCGTTGCAGACAAAATGGATAACTCTTAACCTGGACACCAGAAGCATAGATTTGTTCTTATAAGCTGTCACATCTGGGAACAGTAAGCACAGATGAACTGTTTCCTTAAAATACTTCCCTAATTTAGAAAATTTGAAGTTGGGAAGAAAAAAATTTTGAGAAAGAGGTTCCACAAGAACTCTGTGTAAAATACCTATCCAGTGAAACTTTTAAAGATTTTAAAAATGCTCATTTTCCACAACAGGACAAAAAGCAGAAGCATTTGAAAATCTGTACCCAAACAAATAAAGACATGAAATGGAGAGCTGTCACTAAAAGTTGCAAGGTGCTGATTCAGAGAGATTTGAACTTGCTTCTCGCACACAGGAGATAAGGTCCCTTAAAAGCTATTGCGAGGAAGCACCTAACTCTCTGTTTCTGAAGCTGAGAAACATTTCCTGACAAAAGTTCAGCTGAAATAGTTATACATCCATTCAAAAAATTGACCCTGCTGCTCAGCACTTCCTAAACAAAAAATGGCCTCTTTCATGCAGAGCCTGAATCCCTGAGCACAACAGAAAAGCACCATTTACTGCTGAAACGCAGTAAGTATGTAAGAGTTTTAGTGGTTTATCCTGATGAAGAAGACAGCATTTACAGAGAAGAACATGCTACGTTATACACCACTGCCATCTCATTTTTCAGGAAAGTCCCATAAAGACATGAAAAAGTTGTTAAAACTAATAGGAAAAGGGAATCTGCAATTACTAGTAAGGAGGTTGCAGTCCATTTTCACTAACACTTTTTCATCTCTTTCCAGTGTTTAGCTTGCAGAGCAGTAGGGCATTAGTGAAAACCAATTAATTCTTCCATTCTATAGCAGCATTGCTAGACTCAGAGAAAATTGCAGATCTGCACTGGAGTGCAACAGCATATATTCTGGTACCTAGAAGAGGCCAGGAATGTTCTTAAAGGAATTGGTGAGCCAAGATGAAGAAAATGAGAAATGGATGACAGCAAATTCCAGACTTGTGTCATATATGTTTGTGCCGCAGTGCACACCAGTTATCCTTTTATTTCAAATCCAAAGTTGATCTCCCCCAGATTTTCTCTGAAAATGTTTAGGCATAATATACTGGTTTTTATTATACATTTCTGTTTCTGTTTAACTAAATAATGATAAAGTCAGGAAATGTACAGAAACTTTTCAGAAATGTTATGTTTCCTGTAACTGCTACAATGGAAGAACGATATCCAGAGGGAGAGGTTAATCCTGAGATACTGGTGTATATCATCCTGTACACCAAAACTGATACATTAAATAAAGCCAAAGGTGAATCATTTTTCTTGTCATTTTGATTTTTTAAAGGTTGCTCAGAGCCATATTTGGCAACTCTTGCTTAACTTCAGCAACAGTTAACTGTAGCAAGGCTACTCTGAGAGAGGAATCTGGGTGAAAGTTGTAGGAAATAAACCTGTATCCAATTTGTTTTTGAGACTTCTAGTGTTTAAAGACAACTACTTTGTGTTATTTGTTTCTTCTTCTGGGTCTTCTGGAAAAAAATCTGGAGACACCTCAGTAACGTTAAATTGCACTAGAAGGAGTCTGAGTTGCCGGTTAAGCTACTATATCATGGTGGTATCTTCTTTAGTAAAGAAAATAGCAGTATTTATGTAGACTCATTATTTTGTGAAGAGTATGCACTGTGGCACAGAGTGAAGAAAAGCTGAGAACTAGAGGCTCATGATATCCCTGTATTCTCACAGGTGTTCTTCCTGTAATGCTTGTTTTAAGAAAGGGTATTTTTTTATTCCTATCTTCACTTTTAGATGTTCAATATTTAGTGACAATATAATGAACATCATACGTTACTGACTGCAGTCAGGTATGGTGCTGGAAAGCTCGGCTGAGGTTTATTCCCTGAGGACTTTGACTGGCCACTCTCCTAGCCCTAACGAATGGTGGCATATTTTTGTGATTGGGATTTACGTCCTTGTGAGGCTGATCTGAGAACAGCACACTCATTTTTAACAAGTGACCTAAGTAACATTTGAATTCAGTCTTCCAGCAAATGAAATACCAGAGTTCTAAATTACGCTAGATTTTAGTCTATAAGGCAGGCTCTCATAGACTGACTAGTGATCAAAATCTAATTAGTCTGTTTAGTGAGCCTAGCATGTTCCATTGTGTTTGCTAAGTCAAGAAATTATATCTCAGAAATTATGCACTCCTGTAGTAAGCCTTATGAACACAGCACTATTGTAGTTTGGGTAACCATTCTTGCTAGACTTTGCTTAATAGACCTTATATTTTATGTTTTCATTGAACAACTCATACAGGGTTGAGCCAAGGGCTTAATCACTCTTAATACAATAAAGCAGCACTTTAAAATATTATTAACCTCATCTGTCTAGATTTGGAACTAATAGACCATTGTGTGTGTATTGTCTTTATCCCTGCCAGTTATGTACATATTTATTAATCCACTCTTCCAGAGGAAAAATTTCTAAAGGAAAACCAACAGTAACCTTCAAGTGAGTGGGCACAGGTTAGAAGGGCACTAATTAAATGTCAGACTTGACAGATTAAAATTATGAAATTTAAAATCACCGTGGAGCTCTTTGTCATTGTCAAATTAGGAGTCAGTGTGATGAGGAGCACGGAAGTGAATGGTTTAATGGATTGAATGGGAATGTGGCTTAGCAGCAGCCTTTTCTTGAATTCAGATCAGCCTGTAGTTGAGATCAAAGGCTGCTAGTTCAATTTCACATTCAAAAAGAGTTGTAGCTTACCTGCATCAGTAATAGATGTGTGTATATGTATGTAGGTTTGGGAAAAAAAAGAGAAAAAAAATTAAGACAAATATGTTTCATGAGAAATCATTTTTACACAGATGAGTCATGTATTTAGATTAGAGTAGTAACATCATTTTTTCTATTATTTGGCTACGGGGTATTTAATGAGATTTAAAGTCAAAGTGTTCATGCAGTGCTCATTATTCGTTTTTGAAAGCAACTTTTCTATTTAGCAAAGTGGAAGACAGGGAATATTTAGTGCTGGATAGGTTATGTTAAAGGAAACAAGATTAAACTCAAGTGAGTTGGCCACATCCTGACAATACGTGTTCTGATATACCTTTGGAAGAATGCTGCTGACTTCAACAGAGTTTACACCAGTAGACATGAATGGCATTGAATAAAATGGAAAATTTTGATGTCATGGATCAAAACATTGTTTACATGTAAGTTTGCTTTATGAGGAAATGCACTTAAATGATATTGTCAAAAGTTTATTTTGCACACACATATATATACATACAGATGTACATGCCTAAATATTTATATACCTAAAAACTGCAATGTCTTTCAGACATCAGTTGTAGAAAATCCAATGATCTGACTCCTGTAAATTAGGTCTGTAAAGCATGAAATTAAAATATTTCCCTTTCTGAAGTCATTATTTGTATGTTCACAAAACTTTCTAAACCCCTTGCCTCCTTTCTTGAACAAATCAGAAAATTATTACATTGCCATTCTGAAAAACTTCTCTTCATTCAAATGTAGTTTTGAACAGTATAGAAGATACTATACAACAGTGACTGAAATCAATAGGATCAGATTTTAAACAGGATTTGGTAGTTATTTAAACCAGTGGGAAGTCTTTTAAACCATTGGGAATCTTTCTATTGAATTCAAAAGATGTTGGATCAAAGCTGAATTCTTTAATCAATATACCTAAATTTACATTACAAAAAGCATCAATAAAAACGTCAAGCCATTAATTGCATTCATAATGTTTGGGGGTTTTCTTGAGACAAGTGATATGTTATGAAAAAATTATGCCAGGTAACTCTTGTGCCATGCTCCAGTTTCATCCAGGCACTGCTTAAGACATTTGACAGAATTGGCATCTTCAATTCAAACACTGATTCGGAGTGAGATGTCTTTAGCATACTGTAAACCCCACAGTCAAGGCATCTACCTTCCATCGCAATGTGCATGTGCATTGAACAGGAGGACAAGACTGAATGTGAGTCTGCAGCATTTCTGGGGAGTACTGCTCAATAGCTTCATGTGAGATAACTCACATGCAATCCTAGCAGATCCTGGATAAATCACTAATTCGTTGCGATCACTGACACCCCAGGCAGCCACAGCAGTTCTTCAGTCATCACTTGGAGAAAATTTCCTTAATTACCAAACTTTAGCCAGGTTTCTAACCTTTCCTGACCAAGGTCTAAGAGGTGAGAGGGGCCACATCACAATCTTTCAATAATCTTAAGAAAAAGAGAACTGTAGAACAGTTACACAGCATCAAGAAATTAATTCTTGAACAAAAAGAGGCATCAACTAGTGCCATCAACAGCAAAATGAGATCCCCTACACACTTCACCTACTGCAGTGACATTACTCTGAAGAAGATGTTCTGGAAAAAATGTCCCTACACATTTTATACTTCACCAAACATCAAAGGACTAAAATTACTGGAGAAAAAAGTTCATGTACCCTCTCTTCCTCGTCCTGCATTTACAGAAACCACATGAATCAAACACACTGATTTCTAACTACAATGCAACCAGAAATTCCCAGAAAAGGGGAGGAAAAATGATTTAAGCTAATCTGAATCAGACGGTCTGGAGAACTGCTATTGGATTTCGTGGATGATACGGTAGAGGTCAAAAGTACTGCTATAGTTTAATATTAAAAGGAACTATAAACTAAACTCCACAAAAGAAAACAAAATTAAATGAAATGAAACTGAACTAGAATCTCTGTGGAGCACCTAGTAGATTTCCTTGTATGACTTCTGTCATTGACCCTTAAACTATACACTCTTTCAGTCACAAGTCATTTGCAAACAAAGGTGTTTGGTGAAGAAGCAGCCACTAAGCATAGGCAGCCAAGAGGAACACTTTCAAAGCAAGATAGACAACTGCTATAAAATCGTATTCAAGTGATTTAGCTCATGAACAAGAAACTCCATGGGGTTTTATGTAAGTGTTCTAGTCTCTTTAACCACCTGAGTTAACCCATGTGAACAGTTTTTGCTAGAGTTATCAAAGGATATTGAGTTTGTTCTATAAAACATTAGTCAGCATGGTCACTTTTTGACATGGGAACAAGTATGGCATGAATGAAGAAAACACAAAACTGAGAAGTCAGTTCTGTCATGGGTTCTACTAATTGCTCTCAGTAAACTAGCAAATACCTGTGTTTCTGAATAAGTATAATAATTGTGAAGAAAACACAAAACTGAGAAGTCAGTTCTGTCATGGGTTCTACTAATTGCTCTCAGTAAACTAGCAAATACCTGTGTTTCTGAATAAGTAAATAATAATTGTCAGTATTGGCCATTAATTACCCAGTAGCCACTGAATATCAACACTTTAAACTTCAGTAAGAATTTCTTCTCTTGTAAGAAATGGTTTCAAGTTTTGCAAAGAAAGCAGATACTTCCACATTTAAATACACTTATATCCACATGAAGTTAATAAAAAATACCAGTCATTCTAAAGAGGTTATGATGCCAAATAAGTGACATTTATTAAAGGCCTTTTCCTCATTTTTCTCTTTTATGAACACTTCCTAAATTATTTAAAAAATGCCAGTGATTCCTCTTGAGTTCAAAACTTTCATTTGCCAGAGTCATGCATTATTTATCCATTCCAAAATATCACAGTGACATACATTTCCAGTACATTATCTTATCAAGGGGTGCAAGTCACTTAGAAGACAAAACCTTTAGTGCTGCTGTGTGTTGGCCTTATTTTAAAAGGGGCTGACGAATCCCTCCCTGAGAAAAGCCATCTGTTTGGTAAAGCCACGTGAGAACAGCCTCATACTGATAGACCTCAGCAGGGAGCTCAGAGAAGATGCAGGTGGCCTCGACCAACACAGGAGACATCTACACAGTGACTGCTCCTGTGGGACAGTCCAGTGAATTGTCTCTTTCTCTGGAGCTCCCCCAGGAGGGACCAGGGCTTTACATGGCCCTTTACTCAGACCCACGGCCAAGGAGGTGCAAGCTTGCCTCGGGGTTTGTGTCAGCACAGGTTAAGCTGCTGCACTGGTCCGTGCAGGTCCACCCAGGTAGATCAGCCTAAGGCCACTCCTGCTGTATACAATGTTCTGCACCTTAGTTTTGAAAATATTGGCAATTCTATGTAGCATTAAACTTCCTTTTTCTTTAAGGATTTCCTCCTTACGTCCCAGATTCCTGCATTGGAATCCCTTTTCTTTGTTATCAGTTTTTGAGTTTAGGGGTGAAAGGATGAACGCTGCTTTTTGTTGTTGGGCTTGCTTGGTCATCTGAGACTTGCATGGAGCCATCTCTCCATACGCACATCATCTGTAATACTACCTGACATGACACTGTTGGGCTAAGGAAGCAGCACAGAAAACCTGTGAAATGACTCCAAATGGCTGACCACCAAGTTATTACCCAAACAACGTCTTTTAGGTGGTTAGGAGGAGAAAAGGGCTACAGAAGAGGCATCCAAAGCACAAAAATAAACCCAATAAAGGTGGGGCTTTTTTAAGAAAATGGTTGCAAAAATATATATGTCCATCACCTGTGACTGCCACACAAGTTTCTTGTGGTGGATGGTGAAGGGTGATGCAGAAAGATATAATTTGGTGAACAACACAGCTAACAGAGTCTGGGTTACTGCAGAATTGTGACACAACTGATCTGTTAGTTGACTATAAAGGGAAAAAGCTGACTGAAACTTTTCCTACAACTGGGATATGCACAATATTTCTCTCTTGCTCACAGTCTCTGGTGTCTAACAAGGACCGAGCTTTTCCCTCGGTGGACTCTATAGGAAGGTTTCTTTTCTGTATATAGCTATTTTATTTAAACTTATAGGAAATTAATACCTCTGAGATATTTTCCCTTCTGCCAGCTATGGCTGAAATTGGCTGGGGCTTCCAATGTTATTAAGGAGACACATACAGAGAGAGGGGCACAAACACGCTAATTGCATAAGCTGCTGCATGAAGGAAACCAAGCATCATAATCACGGCCCAGAATGGATAGATGGTTTCCTGTCCCAGTGGATAGAGGGTAACATTTAAGGAATACATTTTTCATGCAAAATTATCCTTTTCAGACATACTCATATGCAGCGCAGAACCAACTGGGTTCCACGGCTCCACCAGCAATGCTGATATAACACTGCAGGGCACTTAGTTCTTTTGGCATGCAGCAAGTGCATCCTGCCAGTTGCATTTGGCAGCTGTCGCTGAATTCAACCTATATAAAGAATAACAGACAACGTGGCTCAGGGAATTGCTGGTGAGATATAATGACTTTCGCCTTTAGGTGACCTGAGCAAAGCAGATCTACAATTTAGTTTCTCGTTGGCTCACAAAAGGGGGGGACAACCTGTAGCACTTGAGCAACGTGCAGCTCATGAGCTATTTAAGTACAATTCTCAGTCTGGATGATATTACACAGCCAGTAACAGGCTTGTGCTGGCATGGAGGCTGCTAGGTATGCTGACATTCAAGCTGTGAAAACAAGTGAGCCAGTAGGAGCCGTACAGCAAATTTACTTTGTACTGCAATGGAGCAGTGGAGACCCGCAGGGAGACACTTTCTTTCTCTTCCTGAGAGCTATCAGGGAGATCAGGAGGTGACTAGTAAGTGGTCTGGTGTGTCTCAAACATTTGAAGGTATTGGAAGGAAAATTGTAGGATCATGTAAGTGGTACTCTCACAGGTGGTAATAATCTCGTGGAAGTCAGTGGCACTAATTGCATGAATGAGAGTTCACTAATTATTTCAAAAGTTTCAAAAGTCCTGTTCAGGACTGAGATCTGCTGGTGGCCACTCATTTCCGCCCATCCTGAAGATGGTTAGCACTTCAAGCGAGCTGCCTGCTCTCCCTCATTCACTGTAGACAAGGTCAGACTGACTAACTTAAATGGTAGAACCACCTGTTCAAGCAAACCCAACCTGCAGCAAAATGGGGATGTCCACATGAATTCCTCCTTGGCAGAAATCAGGAGCTGTTCTACAGAAAAGCAGTTACAAGGGCTTACAGATAGTAATATCCAGCATTGCTGGACCCAAAAGAGGATGCTTAGCCTGATAAAAACATAAGGCCAGAAGGAAACACCTGGGTCACCAAGACTGTCCCCTGAGATCTCAGGCAGTGCATTGTATAATCTCTTGCATATATGTATTGAGCTCCCCCTACTCCCAACAAGAGGCTGTTCCTGAAATTGAATGTTTCATGATAATGTAAGTGCTGAACAATCAGATACTAAAAATGTTCATTTAAGAGTCTGTATTAAATGATGATGATGAAGAGGTCAAGTAAGAGTTGTTACTGTGATTTTTAAACTGTCATTCAGATGGTTTCTAATTTAGGACAGAAGTGATCAAATCAGAAATCATCCATAAATTTAAAATAATTACTCTCACTATGGTACAAAAATTTAGCAGCAGATTGCTGTAAACCCTAAAAGATCAAAGAGGTAGAGATAAGGCCACAAAAAACAATCTGTAAATTTGTAATTGTATATCCTTAAGGAGCCATATATCATTACAGAAAAAAAGACATTGCTCACTAAAATGGGCAAATTAATCAGACAGCATTCATTCTAGTACTGTAGTTGATAATGCAGTTTAATCTATATAGCCATACTTCTGGTTATGGAGCACAGTATTTTTCCCTTTTTTAGAAGCCAATTTGCTAGTACTGGATTCAATGAAGACTACATATTAAACCATAAACAAAGTGGATCAGGTCCCCACCGAGGATCAGTGAGGTCTGATAAAATTTCTTACACCAGCAAAGGAAGTGGAGCTAGCTTAATTATCTTCCAAAGTTTAAAAATACAAGATAGCATTTTCCAGTCAGTGCCAAATAACCCTGGAGCTCAAAACCTGATGAAAGTCAACTGGAATTCATGTGTCTGTCTTTTTTTTGAGGAAGGGAAAGAAAAAGTGCAGGAATTAATACCTCACCAACATTTACATCAGAAATCTAAATATTTTAAAAAATCTTATTCCATTGTGAATGAAATTCCATACCTTGAATATCAGAAAAAAATGCAAAAAATTATGTCAAAATGACTCAACAACACAAGAAATGTTTGTGCAGTCCTCATGTCATGTGTGTGTCTCATGTCATACATTGAACATGAGACCCATTTTAGCCATCTATCATTCTCATAAATTAAGAATTGATAGTTCATCTGCAAAATGAATTGCAATTTCAGCCTGGATCCCAAGATTCAAATGTACCAAAAAAAAAGAAGTAGCCAGACTTACTAGCAGACTTACTACAGCCTGATGAATCATGTTGGCTAAGTGATGGCTGTAAGAAATCATACATTACTTTCATCCATCTATTCACCTGCTCTGTATATAAATAAAGCAGGTAGTCTCTTTAAATAGATCTTTGTAGTCTAGTACTTCTCAGAGGCTCTAAAAAAATTGATGAAAAAAGGTAGTATGAAAATAACACTGTCTTTACGTGCTCCCCTAACAAAATTATAAAACACTGTAAAAGTCCACAAAGCAGTGTGAAAGGATTTATTCTCAGGTCTTTGAAATTGATGGGATGTTTGGCCACTGTTTTCAGTGAGAGCAAGCCAAGACATTTTCTTATAGTGTGTCTGATCCTTATAATTCATTACTGGGTTTTTTTATTCCTACCTTGTTCTAACAGTACTATTTCAAGCAGATAGAATTTTTATGGCTTCATTAATAAAATATAGAAACACAGATGATACAGGATTCATCTCATCTTAGATATATCAATTTAGACATCTAAAATTTAGATGAATACTACAAACTAGTTATCCAGGTTCCAGTTATAGTGAATGGAAAAAGTAGGTCTTCCAAACATGGTGCTTGCCTTTTGAGAAAGGATGAGTTGTTCCTGCCTCTAGGTGCCTCCTTCAGATCTCATGTCCTCATGCAGCCATGCATACAAGTAAGGCAAGCGTTACCTCCTTAGGAAGTCACAACAGGCTGGCATGAGATGCCTTGCCTTGGGAACAAGCAGCAGACAAGTGAGAAGGGAACGATGGAGCACTGGCCCCCACAAGGTGCTGCTCAGGGGAACAAGCTGGTCACCACGCAGCAGAGAGGGAGACCGAGCATGGGAAGAGCCACGTGTCCATGCTCCAGGTGCTCCCAGGGTGCTCCTGGGGTAAGTGTGAGCTTTACCTGAATGAGGAGCTGGTCTGCAAATATAGTAGCTGTACAGCTTCAGGCTATAGACCCATTTAAGTGCCCACCTACAGTTCACTGCATGTGAGCTCCTTTTATGGAACAAATGGATCTTTAGGCCTGGGTTTTGTTACCTAATCATAAGCAGGTAACTAGTGCCAGCTGAACTCTCCTGGAGTATCAAGACAGATATAATAGATATAAGACAGGAACATGTGATGGTTATGCCCTTCTGGACAAGCAGGTAGAGGTCAGGTGGGGTAAGCTAGGATATCCTGTCTGCCACTGGATGCTTGCTTGTGGGCAGCTGAACCAAACACTAGAGCTTCATTAGTTAAAATAGGCACTTAGGCACCTACCTCCTATGTAGACACCAATGTGTGAGGACACATCTTCATCTGCGCTCTGAATTTCACTCTAAGGGCCCCAGGTCCACCAGCCCTGTGCAGATATCTCGTGTAGCCTCAGGCACCTCAAATAGCCCTGGACGCCTGTGTGTGGACAACTGAACAGAGCCCTCTGTGTCTGGTTGCAGAGATCCTCTCCCAGATGTATTGGTAGGATGTAAGGCACGCCTCTGGAACTGAAGAGGTTATAAGCAGCACTGACTACACTGGCATAACACTCCTGTTTGAGATATGTGTATTGCCAGCACTTTGCAAAATGTAATTACATCATATCCATCTGCTTTAGCACAGAATTAGGGGACCACTGCTGCGCTGTGAAGGACAGTCTTACATCTTTAATCGTTCTGTGATGTCGGCGCTAAGTGACCTGTCTTCTAATCAAGGATGCAATGATACTGCATTTCACGCATAAAACCTGAGTGTACAAATTCATTCAACTGGCTTTAATTTGAAATATGGGCATTAGCAGCTGTACAATTTGTGACAGACTGATCATTTTTATGATGTGTCTGCTGGTATGGCCAATATTTTCTCTCTTCATCACCTGCACTTAAATCTTCCTTGCCTTTGGATGCTGTGCATGTGCAATGTGCAATAAAGAAACTGAATTACCTCTCACCCCTGGAGAAGGTGATCCCTCCGAATCAGCACGGTGGCTATTGGCACGCAGTATACATCATTTGCATTATGGCTGCCTGCACCCTGCTTGACCTACGTATGAATACTGCAGTTCACCTAATCCCTATTGCTTGCCCAAACAACTCCAATATAAAAAAGTATGATAATTGCTGCTGCTACCTGTCACAGGCATAGCATCATACTGTAGTATTCATGAGAGCTTGTGCAAAATGGTGCTCAACTGGCAAGAAAATTAAAGAGTTAATAATTTCAGACCCATTATTTTTCACTAACTGAACATGTAGGAAATAAAGGAGAGGTTTTCTTTTGGTGATAAATTAGCTCCCACCCTCCTTTTGTTTGTTATTACAGTCATGGTTCAAAGCCCTCTACAAAAACAAGGTCCCACTTTATTATAGGACAGTCAGGTTCAGCGCACAGCTTGCAATAAAGAAATTAGCAAACCAGAAGCTGCAATTCTGTAGAAACACTCAAAAACGAAGAGGATTTAAAGTGACAAGATCCAATTAAATTTAATTACCCAAGCTGTATTTTCATTTTAACTGACACTTTTTATTAAGGAGCCACATGCACTAAAGCTAGAAACCTGGGCCAAATTGCATCCCAGTAATACAGTTATCTTATGCAAAATTCTGAGTATCTAATTTTCTAAAATGAAATTAGAGACATGGGGTTTGTAAAAGGTTCTCTTTGTCTGATACTATAAGATGCTGTTTGCAATGTACCTACACTACTGTATATCTATGCTACAGTAGCACCTGATGTACCTAATAAAACTTATTATTGGGAACGAGTCCTAGCACACCTTTATTATTTTTTAATATGGAAGCATTCAGTATAAGTCAGGGAGACTCAACAACTGCAAATCTAAAACTCTTGAAAACTAAAACATAAAGTCTTTATGACTTTGACATAAGAAAGTTATTTATGCATCTTTTAATTTTAGGCTTAAGCAGTCATATAAAACTGGACCAAATGATTATTTTAATTTCACTTTATTTGTCCCCATGGCAGCAAAGAGCAAAGAGGGGCTGCAGAGAACAACCCACTAGGAGACTTACACTTGGGAGTTCTTTCCATGCCTCTAGTTTTAAACAATACATAGCTAAAAATTTGAAACAAAAAAAAAAAAAAAAGAAAGGCTTGTTTAAGCAAGCTCAAGCCAGTGGGAACAGCTTAGAACCCATGAGGCTTTAAGAAATGTGTGAGGTTGCACAGTCATCCTTCCCTCCCAAAGGCTGAGTAGGATGTGCCAATGCCTTTGGTGGCTGGAGTGGGGCTATCGCTGGTGCTGGCACCTCAGCACCCACACCATGCCCGCTGGCAGCCCTCCCCAACAGTAGGATTAGCACTCCCCTGGGAGCAGGAGGAAAAGTGGGTGCACACTGTCCCCCCCTCTCCTTGGCAGGGATCTGCACTGCTGTGCCCCCCCCCCGCAGCCATCCCATACAGCCCCTCAGGCTGGTGGGCACATGCATGGATGGCACAAGTGCCTCTCCTGCCCACAGCAGCAAGGGGCTGAAGGGCTGTCCAAGGGGGAGTCACCACCAGGACCAGCCCTCACTCCTTGTTCTTTCCCCTGGAGGAGAGGAGGGATGCCGGGGTGCCAGGCTTCAGAGGGAAAGTGCTTCCCCAGGTGGGCTGTGTCCCTTACAGGTGTGCACAACAGCATTACCATGACCATTACCACAAACTGCATTAGTGAAAGTGAAGTTGGCTTCCTTTTCTGTTAAGTACTGCTGCTAAACTCCTCAAGCTTCTAAGCAAAAGAGGGCTGTGGCTACAGAGGCTCTGGTTTTTTATGGGAGAATGGAGAGGAAGAAACTGGGATATAGTCCCAGTCTCCTTTATTTGTAAAGTGTGAAAATAAAGGATGCAATTACCTCATGGGAGCAAATTCGGAGCCAAAAAATGATCTGTAAAATATTTTGAGAATGGAATAAGGTGCAGCCACAGTTGGATGGTTCTCCATGCAAAATTTCAGTCTGTATCATTCCCCTTTGTAATTTTTCAGCTTAATTTCCTGTGAAAACAGTAAAGGGTGTGGATATTAACACCTACCAGAACAAACAGGATAATGGACAATACCTTAGCACTCTCTTCTACCCACATTAAGACCAGAAGAGTACAGCTACCACAAGAACTAGGTTATTTATTTAACAACTTTCTATTTAATAACACATTTGAAAAACAAAAACACTGTCATACACACCCTCCTCCAAAAGCTGAATAGCTTCTTTGAGGTAGTGCCATATGAATGCATTATGGGGGTTAGAATGCAAACGCTTCGTACCATCACTTTCACTTCGGGGAAGCTCCCTGTGCACAATAGCCAAAAAGCCTGGTAGTGAAGTGGTTCATTTCTGAGGGGAACTCATGGTCTGTTACAGGAAAACCAGACCAAAGGGAAAAAAGGGGCCATAAAGCAAACAAATCACAATTTTCATGAGATACTCTGACTGTATTCCCTTACTGGAATTTTAAATTTTCAGACCCAAGTTTGGTATTCCAGAAAAAAAAGGGTTAGAATGCAAACGCTTCGTACCATCACTTTCACTTCGGGGAAGCTCCCTGTGCACAATAGCCAAAAAGCCTGGTAGTGAAGTGGTTCATTTCTGAGGGGAACTCATGGTCTGTTACAGGAAAACCAGACCAAAGGGAAAAAAGGGGCCATAAAGCAAACAAATCACAATTTTCATGAGATACTCTGACTGTATTCCCTTACTGGAATTTTAAATTTTCAGACCCAAGTTTGGTATTCCTTGGAGAAAAAAAAAAAATCCAGATGCTCATATATTCCAAACCTAGGGGTATTCACATTTAACCTAATGAATACTTTCTCTCTCAGTAATAAAAATATAGCGATGCACAGTCAGAAAGTATTCATCAGAGAGCCACTGGGCTCACACAGCTAAGTCAGGCCAGTTCCTGCAGCTAATCGCACCCGAGGGGACCATACGGTTAGCACCCTTTCTGACTATCTCTGACCTCCTATCCTGACAGGCTGCCACATACTCCCAAGGGCAGCCTATATCAAGAGTCCAGAGAAAGTCTCAAACTTGCCTTCAGATCCATAGCATGACTCCTTGCTGGATCCGCCAGCAAACCCCAAAACCGACACAGATACACATCAAAGGTCCTTTGTCAAACACATTCTTTTCATTCCTCCTTTCACATCAAAACTAATGACGGAAGAAACAGTTTTAAGCAGAATGTAAACAGATCACTATAAAACAAACCTTTTTTAAAGGCCAAGTTTAAGGAAGGGGAGAACATACATATGCAAAATGGAAGGAGCTACTTTATCCCAAGAACCAGGACTCCCTATCGGGGCTAACCCCAGGTCATACACGGTTATAAGCTGTATGTGGATGAACTCACTTGTGTCCCATGCCCACCTTTGTATGACGCCCAGCTTCTCTGAGACACATCTCCACAGCACACCATGGAACAGCTGGGCGATGGGGCAGAGGTCTTCACCTTCTCGGTGCAATTGCACTTCCATTCAGCTCTCCAGTCCCAGGAATCCTGACTGAAACATGGTCTGCCAGGTGCTGGTTTGCCTCCAATTCCTTGCTTCTCTCTGCCCATGTAACACAGAAATTCATACACAGTGCACACCAATTCAGTTGTTAATTATAAAAAGACTACAAACATGAGTAACTTTGGCACATGTTTCCTTCTAAAGATACTACATGTTATAAACTGCCCTCAGTAGCACTGCTGTGAATAAGACTGCCTAACTCAGATCCTTTGAAGCCCAGTCCTGCTCCGGGGAAGGACAGGGGAAAAGCTCACGATGGTGTCAATGGGTGTCTGGGGTGTCAGCTTCATACTCAGAAAACAATAAAGACAAGTAGAATCTGATTAACATCCTTGATGATTAACTAAAAAAATACTTTTTTTTTCTACCAGCCTTTCCTAAAAAGCAGCAATAATAAAAAAAACCCAAAACTGTCTTCCCTTGCATAAGGCAGTAATTTCTCTAATCTTTTCTAATTTTCCTACTATTTCTGACCCTTGTGATAAGTTTCCACCTTCAAATACTCATTAAATGTGAACATTATAGGACATACAGAATAACCAAAGAGCTTCTTACTCTTCCAGTTGAGGGATATTTATTGATGTGATAAATCAGTTTAACCAAGATATCAAACATCAAGCAGACTGTCAGAAAAAAAGGACAACCTATTATACATCATATGCATATTAATTTTGTAACTTCCAATTATCCGCTCAAAGACAACTTCTTCCTTTATTACCATTCAAAATCCATTAATTAAAAATCACACATTTAAGAACAATAGCTCAAGAAAAAAATCCAAATTCAGCCCACAGCCACATATTTGTTTAGAAGGATGAACAACTGAAGGGAAAAAGCCCATCCAGCATCCAGTCACACACATACTGTGAATGGCTCTAAAGCGCCTTTCAGGTGAGCAAACAAATCGTGTAATTCTATTGTGTGCTGATTCAGAAATAAATGCTGAGCAGACTCAGTTGGCTTTGCCTGGCTGTAGAGGGTGTCTCGTTTCTAGCGCCAGGGAGACTTAACAGGTTTGTAGTCATTTCCATGCTAGTCTGTAGAAACAACTATAGAAGTCTATGGAAGGTATTCATTATGATTGGAAATGGGGGAAACGGCTTCTCTCGGTTGCATGAAAATATGTCGTCTAGCTTGTTGGTGAGTCTTGCTCACAGGTTCTAAGTTAAATCAGTCTTCAGATTTGAGGTCAGGAGAAGATTTCCCCAAGCTCCAGAGTGACTGTGTTTGCGGGGCAGCTCTTCATTCTTCCTGGGATCATCTAGGAGGGTTTTTTAACATGCCCCAAGTCATCACAGGATTTCAGGGCTTGATGAGGCTCTTGATCTCTCCTGTTCTCTTCCTAAGACACACTTTTTTGTGAGGCTTCATCTTTTCCTATAGGGCTAGGTCTGCTCTGACATGCTGAAAGTGGCAACAAAACCAAAGCACCCATTCATGTCTCAGGCTGGGTCTCATGTTTCAAACATGGAAGAGAGCAGTTTAGTTTTACTATTGTTTGTGTTCTATATCTTCTGTAGGACTTTAGTCTCCACGGTGGTCACCCTGAAGTCTACAAATTTTATTACATACATATATGCATGCATACATGCATACATATTAAGACAATCAGAATGGAAAATATACACATAGTTAAAATTGTGACTAAAGAATGATGGAAGTAGGTCTAAATAAAAGCCAACAATTCATCAAGCAAAGCAGGACTGGGAGAAAATCCAGAGATCCCATTTGTTTGCCTGGTTAAACTGCTCTGTCCTCCTTTTGCACCCCCCCACCTTTTGTACTAATCTTCCCTACATCTGCTGCCAGCTAGGCCAAGCTCAAACAGCAGTGTCAATTCAAGGGTCAGAAAGGTCAGCAGTGACACCCGATTTAAGTGTTATTCACTCTGATGCTGTGACAAGACAGATACAGCGTGGCCTGACTAAAGTGATGTATGTTAAATTTGTTGTAAATTACTGGCGTGATGGATCTATTGATGACCTATTGCAGCTGTCAGGATGTCTCTATCAGTCTCTCAGTTACACTTTCTCCTGCTGCTCGACCCCATCCCCCTCTGCCTGCTCCCATCAAGCACATGGTGGTTTTATAGTCCCTGAGAAACTCAAGGTGCAAAGCACAGAGAAACAAAGCAGCAACATCTGCTGTGAACCTGAGGAGCACTGGAAGTCATCTCAAGAGGTGTAAAGGTTTGGTGGTTTATAGACTTGAGTCATTGTTCAAGTTCACATAATCTGGACACCTACAGAAAACAAATTGTTAATAATAGGTTTCCAGGCTAACTCTTGTCTTCATCCAAAGCCTGATTATTTGAACTCTTGCTTGAAGTATCTTACTCATCTGAGAAACTCTTTGAAGGGGGACAAGGCCTCTTTTCAGCTTTTTCTCTCAAGTAGAGCAGAGACATAACTGACCCGGATTCTCCATAGCAGAAACTGGGAGAGCAGAAAAAGGTAGATGGAGACTACCCAGGACGTTCCCTTCCTACTGCTCCCTCCCCTTCAGAGCAAAGCCATAGCCAGCTTCTCTGGCAACTAGCACTATAGCCACAGGAGGGAAGGGCAGCAGCCGCTTTAGAGTAGGTCCCTCAAAGAATCACAGCCTGCCTGCTGCCCATGGCGGCTGAGACTCTCCCCTTCATGCCCCATGGGAAGCAAGGTGTGTGGGGGAAACCAGGTCTGACATGTGTCTTTGCGATGCTGCGAGGCTGGAGCTTGTGAGAGGCATGGAAGCCCAATCTAGTGAAATGGAGTGAAACAGGTGGAGACCAAATCCTCTCAAGTATCATAGATCATTTCTACTTTCAAACCAATGTCCCTCCTAGGAGTGCTTGTTCCTGGGCAGGTGCAGTAGTAATCATAGAAGTACAGCCCTTCCATACATTTTAGCACAGATAGAGGAAGCTGCTAGTCATGATGATAAATTATATCCCATTCCATAATTACATTTAAGGAGCATCTTATGCAAATTTCTTCTGTTTAAAGCATTCGATTTGTTTGTTTGTTTGTTTGCATTAACTCCATTGTAGCTCTGAGGCATCCTAAGTTAGTTTTGTTCTTGCTTCTAATTATCATTACTTCCTGCTGCTGCTGCACCTTTTGTTCTTTCATTCTGACCCAGAGATTGTCATCTCTTTGGTTTAGTGTTGTAGAGTTATTTTTAATAACAGCTAATTTCATCACAAGCAAAAGGAGAGTGCAACTCAATTGCAGTCCCCGTATTCTCAACAATTTGCATTGGCAAGGGATGGCCCAGGTGCTTCTGCTCTCCTGTTTTCTGTAGGATTGTGCTAAATACCGCCAAGCAAACAGGGATATTCAGGGCTCGTGAAGTGCAGTGCCCTAACTGGAGAGACTCAAGATAGTCAGTGTGCAAAAGAATATCTGGGAATCTGAAGACGTTTTCAAGAACACACATCTTATGAAGGACTGTTAGGGAAAAGGGGGAGTGGAGACAACAGTTTCATTGCTTTTAGTTGAGCTTGTCGTTGGAAGACCAATATGGCTATTAGAATTCCAGTTCCACCAACATCTTCAGCATCTTTTATCATGACACATATCTGACCTCTTCCATTTTAATTTGAGTAATCAAAGCCATAAAGAAAGGAGAAGCAGCAAAGAAACCTAGGCCACTTTGTTCTAGAACTGAAATAATGTCAGCCACAGTTGTGGTTCCTTTGTTAATTTTAATCCCTTGTGAATGCTCATTCATGGAAGAGATGAAACATTGACAATCAGGAAAGACTCTTGAAACAATAGTGGGCCTTCAGCAATTCAAATATGTTGATAGAAGTAAAAAGCATTTTGCCTAGCTACATGTGGATTGAATTGAGCCCCAAACTAGTATGAAATCTGTACTTAAATGTTATACTCAAAGCTCAAGATGAGCCTTAAAACTTCTTACAGCATTATAAATCATTATATGTGGTATCCATCTCCATCATCAGAAATAATCACACAACAGTCACCTGGATGGTCCAGTGCCTGAACAAGAGAGCTCAGCTCAGCTCATACTTTAGGACCCCCCAGATGATGCTGAGAAATAAGAGATAGGAAAGGTACATGAAATAATTTTGACAAGTCTGCATCCATAGTTTGATCTCCTCTGGTGGAAAATAACACAACTACAGTTGTTCGCATAAGCCCACCAGCATAGCATCTCTTCGAGACTCCATCTTAACAACAGGCTTTCACATTGGAGCATTCATGGGTATTTATCTGAACTCCACCTCATCTTGACAACTGATAACAGGAGAGTCATGTCCCCCCTCAACTAGACTACAGCAAAGTGCTATAACTCAGCATGCACGAGTTAGGAGGCACTGGCTGACACATCTTATGAGCAAGACTGGCAACCATGGCTATTTTGTCCCTGTGCTCTACCTCTTCCAAAGTGTTTAATTAGATTACCAACTTCAAAGAATTTGTCCTTATCTGTAAGTCTCTTGGTAGCACCGGCCAAGAAGATTAAAATATAGCTTTAAGTTGTATGATAAGGGAGCTCTCTGCACCACCTTCTACCACTTGTCGGCACATTCTCAGCAGCCATCCCAACTCTGAGGAATTATATCTCATGGGAACTAAACACCGTAGCAAAGCTCATCACCTTCCACTCCAAGGGTAAGGCACGTTTTTAAGTCATCATCTTTACTAACGTAAACAGAGACACTTGTGTGCATACACATTTTTAAATCTTTGAATAAACCTCCCTAAGACAGCTCTCCTTTAGGGAAGAAGATGTCAAAATAAAACAGATGACAGCCACATTGATTAATGTTACCCTACAAATATAAAAAGCTTTATAGCAGAGCTGGACAAATACACATAAACTATTATTTCATTGCTGTGAAAAATGGAGATCAATCTAATCGATCCAGCATAGAAAATGGAAATACTTCACATGGAAGTGAACCCCTTTCTCCTTACACATGGATCCATTTCCAGTCCAGCTGGTAGAAACACTCAGGTTTGTTCTCTCTTGGCTGGAAAAGGCATTCAGTATGTCCAGGGACACATGCACAGAACAGCCAGTATTCTTGTGATAAGGTGAGTGATTTGGGATTGAATTTCTTCAGGCAAAGGCAGAAATTGAATCAGAAATCCCACTTCCTGGGAAGGTTCTGGCCACTAAGCAATCACTTTAAAAATCTGTATTTCAAAAGAAAGTGTGAACTACCCTTGCGTTTTAAGAGATGAATCTTGTATCAAACCCCTTAAGGGAGTTAAATGAGAGAGAATGGCCCTTTCCTCTGCTTCGGTAGGGCACGGGGACCAAAATCTCACTGGTGTTGGGATCAAGACACAGAAGTGTAACCTTCAACACCCATGGAAATCATGGCCAAAGACCACAGAGTGTCTGATATAGAAGCACTTGCAGTCTTAGGGTAACAACAGAGTGAAGGTGTTGAGGACAGTAATTCTGAAAGTAAATACCTACAGTTGGTTTGAAACCCTTTGTATATAACCTTCAGTTTCTGAAAACTAACAAGGTCAGAGCCTAAGGTGATATGACTTCATACACTGAGTATATTTTTTACTTCAGGCAAAATTACAGTAATCCTCATGGGTTTGCATCTTTTTTTTTTTTTTGTCCTTATTTTCTGTCTCTCTCACTCTTTCAATCCTTCACGCTTTAGCCCTTTCTTGTTCTTTCTTGTTCTTTTTCTCTTTATTTCTTTCTCTTTTTCCCTCTCCCTCTTCTCTTCTCTTCTCTTCTCTTCTCTTCTCTTCTCTTCTCTTCTCTTCTCTTCTCTTCTCTTCTCTTCTCTTCTCTTCTCTTCTCTTCTCTTCTCTTCTCTTCTCTTCTCTTCTCTTCTCTTCTCTTCTCTTCTCTTCTCTTCTCTTCTCTTCTCTTCTCTTCTCTTCTCTTCTCTTCTCTTCTCTTCTCTTCTCTTCTCTTCTCTTCTCTTCTCTTCTCTTCTCTTCTCTTCTCTTCTCTTCTCTTCTCTTCTCTTCTCTTCTCTTCTCTTCTCTTCTCTTCTCTTCTCTTCTCTTCTCTTCTCTTCTCTTCTCTTCTCTTCTCTTCTCTTCTCTTCTCTTCTCTTCTCTTCTCTTCTCTTCTCTTCTCTTCTCTTCTCTTCTCTTCTCTTCTCTTCTCTTCTCTTCTCTTCTCTTCTCTTCTCTTCTCTTCTCTTCTCTTCTCTTCTCTTCTCTTCTCTTCTCTTCTCTTCTCTTCTCTTCTCTTCTCTTCTCTTCTCTTCTCTTCTCTTCTCTTCTCTTCTCTTCTCTTCTCTTCTCTTCTCTTCTCTTCTCTTCTCTTCTCTTCTCTTCTCTTCTCTTCTCTTCTCTTCTCTTCTCTTCTCTTCTCTTCTCTTCTCTTCTCTTCTCTTCTCTTCTCTTCTCTTCTCTTCTCTTCTCTTCTCTTCTCTTCTCTTCTCTTCTCTTCTCTTCTCTTCTCTTCTCTTCTCTTCTCTTCTCTTCTCTTCTCTTCTCTTCTCTTCTCTTCTCTTCTCTTCTCTTCTCTTCTCTTCTCTTCTCTTCTCTTCTCTTCTCTTCTCTTCTCTTCTCTTCTCTTCTCTTCTCTTCTCTTCTCTTCTCTTCTCTTCTCTTCTCTTCTCTTCTCTTCTCTTCTCTTCTCTTCTCTTCTCTTCTCTTCTCTTCTCTTCTCTTCTCTTCTCTTCTCTTCTCTTCTCTTCTCTTCTCTTCTCTTCTCTTCTCTTCTCTTCCTCCCCTTCCCTTCCCTTCCCTTCCCTTCCCTTCCCTTCTTCTCTCCAGGAAGATATGGGAGGGCTGGAATTAGGTCTCCCCAAAGCCTTCTCTTCTCTTCTCTTCTCTTCTCTTCTCTTCTCTTCTCTTCTCTTCTCTTCTCTTCTCTTCTCTTCTCTTCTCTTCTCTTCTCTTCTCTTCTCTTCTCTTCTCTTCTCTTCTCTTCTCTTCTCTTTTTTGGGGTAGAGAAAAGATAGTGGCTACAGCTTTTCAGGCCAGCATAGGAAAGATGCAAATATCTGTGGGACTGTGACCTAATAATACGAATCCTCTAATTTGCCTTGGAATGGACAGACCTTTAAGTGAGTACACTTGTAGGCAATGAAAAGAAACTCTGGAGTAAAAAGAATCTTTTTTTTATAAAGACACAAAAGCATGGAAAACTATAACATCATGACTTACTGCTTGCCATTCAGAAAGGAAGAAAAGTCTACTTTTTTTTTTTTCCCTAGATGCCATAACTTGGCTTATAAATCAAATATGGATATTTTATTGTATTAGTAAGTTTCTTATTATGTTAATATGTTTCTCATTGTATCGGAGAGCTCTATTTCTCTAATATGGTCCAGAAGGCATCCAAATATGAAAGCAAACCCTGGCTAACATGATCCAAATTCCTTTAAGCTTATTATATTAGTGACATGTATGTCATGTTAGCACCCTTTTATATCACATTAGTGAAAACAACCCATGAAAATGTGATAAGAGAATTACATACGCAGTATGCACATTGTTATTAAGATTCATCAAATTACTAGTTTGAGGAACAACTTTTCTAGCAATAAAATGAGTAAAAATCACAATGTCATTTCTAACAGTTTGACCTCTTGCAGTATTGCCACTCATCATCTCCTGCAGAAGCCTACCTGCAGGTAAACTCTTGAGACCGAATAATATGCCTACAGGAGACCAAAGTACTCTGGGATGTAGAAGTGCTGACAACTGTCATTTGCCATCAGTAATCCAAAGGAATTTGGCATTTGAATGAGGACAGCTTTCAGCATAGCATTTCTTCCAAGTTACATGACCACATCTTGAGAGTTCCACGTTAGACCTATTGACCACATCTACATGGTAGATCATTAAGTAGCATCTCTTGATGCCTGTGCACTGGGGAATGTCCTCACTGTCCAGAGGAGCTGGTATGTACCCATGCCTACTGAACAGGGTTGCATAAATAACAACTTTAAACTATTACCATTAAATATTTCAAAAGTCTTTCCAAACAGCAATGCAATGATGATCAGATTAAAATACATCATGTAATAATAATAGGTAATGAATAATATATCTTGATTACAGCTCATCTTAGGCCAATTATCACTAAAACAGATACGAACAAAGCAAGCCAGATGGTCCAGTAAAGAATGTCCATAAATATCCCAGCCACGCACCCTCTGGCATACAGTGCCAAGATCTGCTTCCCCTGTTCACAGCAGGGAGCACCTTTCTCAGGAAATAATCTCTCCAAGCAGTTTGCTGAAACCTAAGTCCTTGTCTGAAGGGTAAAGTATAACATAAAGGGGTGTTACAAGAAATAAAGTTGGAATAAAATAGAAATGTAAATGCAGGTAAGTCCTGTGGTAGAGTGTCTCTCGGATATGAAAAGATCTGCATGGTGTCCCATCTTTGTGACTCTGATGCTAAGCAACCAGGAAAAAATAAACTTCCCACAAGATGGCTCAGTAACAAACAAAAAATGATTGTATATGAAACCACTCAAGCTATAACGAGACTAATCGAATGGGCAGTGTTTTAAATTGCCAAGAAGTTTGAAATCTTTTTTCTTTATCTTTCCTTGGGGCTTCTCCATGTGCTGTAACTTCCCTATGCATGGAGAGTATAGTTAGTATTTTCATTTGCTGCCTAAGTAGCAAATTGCCCTGTAAACAGCCCACAAGAGCTGGTCTGTAATTGAATTGTAACTGTTGACTTTAGACATTTGGTATATTTGCTGCAAGAAGTAAATTTTCAAAACTTCATCTTGATGCAGTCAGACAAAATGAAAGGTAATATTCTTTATCTGCCACAGATTGCTGCAGATGAACTGCTTTCATATGAGCTTAAATAAGATTTAGTGTATTCCATCCTTCAGCTGGCCACAATTGAAAGTGATCAGGATCAATATAGCTGCCCCTGAATGCAGCCCGGTATTGTGCATTACAATAGAGGAAATGGCTGTATTCAAAATTTTCCTGTGTCAAATTAATTTCCATGTTATCCCCAAATTCAATTAGATGGGAACCCCGTGTAACTAAAAAAGTGTCCGACATCCCTTAGTGACAAATTACGGTGCTTAGTGTGCATATCAAGGTGAAGTGTTGAGCCTTGCTAATCTTCTCACTAATTCTCAATTACCGTAAAATGAAGCCATAAATCACACAGACAGGGGATCGATGGAAATGTTGTTTTCAGGGTGATTGGCAGCCTCCCCAAAGGTTTTCTGTAAGTTGGTTTAAGGTTACCATTCTCTAAGGGGAGGGATGAGGTAGTCTTGCTCAATCTCTATGATATAGGCCCACAGGCCTTTTGGGGATAGTGGGGAGGGACAGCACCAATTTCAGCCCATCAGACATCCAATTTTTCTCCTTTTCATACCTGCTGTAGTAAATGAGAAACAAATTAAATTTCACTCCACTATCTCCACAGAAACCATTTAAATTTTTCATGGAAACTAAATTGTCCCTAGACAAATAGCCCCCTGATTCTATGAAAATATACTGGAGCGCTGGGGACAGAAATAAATTTGTGTCACTCTGGATATGCCATTCTCTGTAATGTCATTCACTGCTGGCCAATAAATGAGTCCCTCCCGGAACACAATGGTAAAGCCTTGTGCTCTGGTGGATTTGCATTGTTCCCCCACTCTGGAGCGGTCTAATATTCTTCCTGTTATTAATTTGCAGCCTAGGTTTTACATTCATGAGGCCAAGATTGAAATGTAAATGAGGCACAAAATAAGTAGTCAGCAGTAGCCCTGGCCGAGCAGCCTGTGTCATAGACTCATGGACTTACATGAAAATAGTTATCACTCAGAGAGATTAGCAGCTCAGAACATCAATCACTGCTGCAAGGAAACAATGAATAAAATCACCCCGACACGAGGAAGGAAATTACAAGAGCTTTAAAGTGGAAAGGGAATATGTAATACTGCTACCTGTTGTAGAAGCACTAAGATGGCTGTAATAAAAGAAGCTGGGTTCCTTCTCTCACTCTCTCTCCCCCTCTCCCCTCCTTCCCTGTTCCTGTTGATTGCTGATATTTAAATTGTCCCATTTTTGTCATCTCAATTTATCTATTAAATGAGCTACAGTTCCTTGGCCAGAGATATAGGATACTTCACACTGCACTCAAATGAAGCCCACAGCTTTGAGTTTGAACCCGCTTTAAAATGATGACACCCTATATATCACCCAATCTCTTGTCAAACAAATAGATATAGAAGTCCTGAGTCCTCAGGTTTCAGGGAGGCTCAGAGGATGCTGGACTTTGGACCAGGAGACAAAGGTGGCTTTACTCCGCCATTGTCATTTCCTAATTCTTAGGTGGTGCAGAAGTGGTGCAGCACACAACGCGAGTCGGGTAGTCTCAGGCCAGCTCTTCCTCAACAGCCTCTGAGCAGCTCTAAGGAGCTCTCCCAGGAGAGCTAGAACCTGGAGAAGATTCAGCTAATTCTCCTTTACTTCAGCAGCTGTGATCACCCTCATCAGGAGGGGAAGCAGCATGGAGCCACCCTGCCCGGTCAAAGCCATTCCAAATTTCTCCTGATGCCTGGAGAACTCCCAGGTGGATGTATCCACTGATCAGAGTGGCTGTGCTGACCTTGGTCCACAACTTCTGCTCAGATAAATAATTTCTTAAAATGCACTAGCTCACACCTCTAGCTAGTACAGCATGATTTCTACACTGATATTAAATATATATAGCTTAGTGCTCCGAAGCAGTACATTTTCTGGACTAATTCTTTAGCTTATGAGAGTATGTTATATTACCTGTTGGACTTTTTTTACTTGTGTGTTCTCTGTTCTCAGCAAATACAAAACACTATTCCATCCACCATGATTGGTTTTACCTTTAGGAGGAAATGTGCCTGATTATCATAGCTGGACAGCAAGAAATCTTTCTTACAGTATTCATTCTTCAGACAACAGAAATAGAGCCACGTGTTTTACTAAAAAACTGCTAATTTCTGGTCTAATTTTTCTCTCCCAAAAATTTAGATTTTCAACGACAAAAGTAGCTTTAAAAGTATGTCCTAGTAAGATGAGTTCAAAGAAAATGCCAAAAAAATATTCTAATCCTTCCTATTCTGAGGTAGCTTCTTAATGTGATTGGTCACGAGAGTGACGCACGCACATGCCTCTGCAGTGGGCAGGAGCATCTCTCTGACCTGTTTTCCCAAAGATGCTGGACTCCTTCTCATGTGTCTACCTCCAAAAAATCTGTTTTAAGGGAAATTATATATCGGGAAATGATTCAGTCTGGGTACACTTTCAGTTGCCATACGACTCTTAAGACTGTTTAACAAGATATCAAATTTGAAAACGTTAAAAATATAATGCTCCCCTCTTGATGCAACTGGGTTTGGGACTTACGATAAATTATTTAAACATTATTGCTTTAGATAGCACATTCCATATAACACCTTTCATTTAAGGTGTAAATGCTTTTCATGCAAAAATTTCAAAGGACTCTGAAAAGCTGGATATTTTGATACCAGTTTTTAAAACAGGGAAACTAAGTCTTAGAAAAGTGGTGAGTTTTGCGTATGATCACACAGCCTGGCAATGACAGCAAGGTTGGAAACCAAATCGCCATTTTCTGTGCAAACCACTAGATCACGCTGCCTTCAGAAATCAGCTTTCCAGTCCATTCCTCATCAGGAGGAAGAATTAATTGATGTATGTAAGACATTGAAGTAAGCCGGTAGAAAAATTCTGTGTGACTGCACGATATCATGAATATTTCCTATAATATGGACAATGGACATTTTGGTTAAATAGTCTCTGGAGAATCAGGACTGAGCTGAACGGAAGTATTAGCATATCAGAACTATTACATATCAGAGAAAGCAACATTTTCTTGAAAAGCTACTTTTTGCACAATAAAGATGCTACTCTTTTCATTGCATGTTCATTTTTAAAAGCACAATACAGCCATATTATACAGAGCGAGTTTCGAACAATAATGTGTGGTAATGTGTCCAGTAACATTTATTCTGTTTCTCTCTGCACAATTTCACTAAGGATAATGCATACAGGAAAAAAAAAAGGAATTTGAAATTTAAGAGAAGCAAAAAGCCAGCATAAAATCAGCAGTTCAGCTGTGTATTAAAACCGTTCTTTTGGGAGGTCGAGAAATTGATCATGGGTGAGCTAGTAGAAGATATTGAGCCTTAAACTGCTGGTTTTTTTTCCTTGCTTGAAAAGACAAAGTCAGACCCAACTTGTTACTGGAGCTTTAGAGCCCCACAGCAGCATGCAATTTGTGACTAAGGAACAGGAGCGACACAACTCACTTGCATGGTTCCCGTACCAGGCAGCAGCTTCTGCTCTCAAACCCCTCCTCTTTTCCTCGCGTTGCCATTGTCTTCACTCTTAGTGTCTCAGAGTATCTTTTTAATTGCTTATCAAATGGATAGTTATTGTATCATAAAATCTTCAAAGCCATTTCCCAGTCCCATTCAGTTGTGGAGCTGAACTTTTATACAATGATATATCACAATGGATTATGCTAATAAGCTTGTTAATAGCTCTAGCGGTGTTAACTGAGCGCATTACAACAAACTGGTCCTTGCAGTAGATTGGGAAATGTTTTATAAGGGGCACGTGATCTAAGAGCAGCCATGACAAGGCTAGTAAATAATAGCAGAAACTGACATGACTAAAGAAATACTCACATAAATTATTTATGTGTTAATCAAAAATACAGTTGTTAAGCAATATCATTAGTTCATTACTAATTGGTTTATGGATTTGTGATGAATTACTTATCTGCATGCAAAGTAAACCCTCAGCCTTTTGTTCAACATTTCTAACCTTCGAATCTTTGCAGGTTTCTGCTCTGCAGCTCTTTTCCTTCACTAAAATGATTACATCAGCTTGTCAGAGAAAGTAGATTTTCAAGGTAAAGACATAATTTTCTTCTGCAATGTATCCGATATATTATTGTCATATATTTTTAAAAGTCATAATATATCAGCATTTCATGCTTGAGAGATATGCAATTAATGCTATACAGTATATATTTCTCCTTAACCTCCACCAAAAATCGTAGGCTTTGAACATTTATTAGTAGTGGAGACAGTGATCTTGTTTCATTCATATATATCAAGTTGGGCTGTCAGGCACGTTATTGTGGGGAAAGTTAAATTCCACTTTAGTTATGATCAGATTGGGCTGGATATAACCTAAGGACTAAGCACACCTCTGGATCTATCGTGGGACATCCTAGAGACGTGGGAGAGTGATCTTCACAAAGGTGAAGATAGGCCTTTCATGTGGTGCCTGAACTCGTCGGCACGTTTCTTAATTATAAGGTTTTCAGAACCGCAGTCTCTCATCAAGCACTTCTCTTCTTGTCCTTTGTTTCCCTCTCTTCCTCATCTTCTTATTGCAGCTCCTTCCTGTCCTCTCCTCTGGTTTTCTATTTCCATTTCCCTCTGTGTAACACTGTTCCTTCCCAATTGCCCAACACAGTAACCTGTGTTCCCAGCTCTCAACCAGTTTTTTCCAGCCTCACTACTTCAGACTGAAGTCTCTAGGCCCAGGAACTATCCTTACATCACTTCCACTTTGAGAGTTTTTCCCTGTAAGGAGGGCTTAGACTTTCCTTTTTCCTTCCCTTCCCTTCCCTTCCCTTCCCTTCCCTTCCCTTCCCTTCCCTTCCCTTCCCTTCCCTTCCCTTCCCTTCCCTTCCCTTCCCTTCCCTTCCCTTCCCTTCCCTTCCCTTCCCTTCCCTTCCCTTCCCTTCCCTTCCCTTCTTCACTTTTATTTTCAAAGCCTTGCTACTACAGAATCATGTAAAACATAAATAAAATTAAATGAAATTAATATTGTCCATCAGCTTGGCACACTTTCTTTTGAACAAATTTAACTTTTCTCTCTCTTGGAATTCAAATAATAAGAATAATTATTTCATATTTAGAAAAGATATTCTTCAAGGAGGTGGGGATCAGTATAAGGTTCCCAGAGATTTTTCACCTGTTATTGTTAAGAAGAAGTTCCAAACGTATTAATGAAAATAGGCCCAGCAAGGAGCAACAGTTCAGGATATGAAAGCAAGATTCTGTGAGCAAAAACTAACCTGAACTGAGGAGAACTCTGTTCCAACTGGTCTCTCTATGTAATAAACTAACCAAATCCCACCTTTCAAACATATCTTACACTTGATTTGCATTTTCCTTACACAAGTCTATCTGCTGAATATCTTGAAAACCCTTCTATTGGTTGACCTTCTAGGGTTTTGCCTTTGCAAGCACAGAGATTGTAGTGCATTTTCCAGCAGCTGCAAGTTGTTTTCTTTGATATTTATCATCCACAATCTGCCTCAGCCCAGCAAGACATGCATCACAGTCTAATCCAAGCAAGATTCACAAGTACAATAGAGCACTGGCCAAAATGAAAAAGAAAGTGAAAGGTAACACAGAAAAAGACAACCCAAGATAATGGACAACTTTGAATGGTGTCGCAAAGCAAATTTATGAATAACAATAATAATTTATTATGATCTAATATGATAATGATAATGAGAATAACAGTATGGCACAGTATAAAGGGATAGCAAGAGAGAGCACCTGCTCCCCAAAGTTTTCTTGTCCGAAAAGATGAACGTAGATAAGCTATCGGGAAGTGAAACTTCACATTTGCACTGCTCTGACTCAGCAGAGGCTGAAACCCTGGCCCATCTCTGTGCATGTTCATTGTTAACTGCAGGACACCTGCAGAAGGTCGCCTAGCAAAGCTCAGGCTATTCAGTGTCCCATCCATTCCCCAAAACAGTCAAGCTTAAGTTTAATCTTCTCTGTTATAACCACAGAATGGATTTGGATTGAGATCTAGCATGGACCTCTACACGGGTCTGCATTCACACACAAGGTGCAAGGTCAGTTTGGGATGGAGACCTGTAGTCTGATCACAGCTGTAGGCAAAGAGCTGACGCAAATTGCCTGAGCCTGCACAGGAGGTCAGTGACAGAAACAGAAAATAGCATCCAATTCGTCCATGCCTTGGTTCCGTACCACATGCAAGTAAATATTGTAAATAACTTCGTACAATTCTCTATTTTTCTGTGGTGTAGACCTTACGTCAGAAAAATCCATGTCCAGAGGTCCTCTTTAAATTAATCTTGAATAAATGCAGAAACTCTGATGAGGTTCTTTAAACTCCTTATTCCATACTGAAAGACAAAAACTGAAAGGATTCCTATTTTTCAAGCAGATTAGGGCTGTAGAAATCTGACAACTGACTATGAAAAATGAAATTTCCCACTAACTTCTCAGAATAAGAAAACCTACATTGAGGCTGTACATTGAGTCCCTTCTTTGCTGCTCATATGTTGCAAACCTGACCTTGTGAAACTACATTTGAGAAGGAGTGGAGGAAAAGAAAATATTTTCTCTATGATCCTTCAGTTCTTAGCCCTTTGCTGACACAAGACGACTTTGGCAATTATGTTAGTCTCCTTCCTCATCCCAGAAACCTGGGGTTTTTTGAGCCATTTAGTAATAAACTGTTTCTGAAATCCTAAAAAATTTGCCAAAACACATAACTTTCACTTAATTTACCATCCTTTCATCATAGAATATGAGATTTAATGCTTTTTTTATGGAAAGACCAAGTCACAACAAAATTATTGCAGCTTGCAACCTGATTAGACTCAGCACCCCAATTTTAGATAGCTAAAACTGGGTGACATAGCTCCCACTTCAAACTAATCTGAAGAATAAGATCTGGATGAGTCCAGCAGATATAAAAGCATGGAATTTTCTGAGCGGGCTGTAACATCCTTCACTTTTCCTAGCTAAAATTATATTACCTGCTCAATATCTGAATTTGCCAATGCTGATATTGCACTTCCATGTGGGAATTACTGGAGCTGTAAGTAATGCAAATCCTCAGTTACATGTGCAAAATTGACAATGAAACCAGCAGCACAGTTAAGCGTTTGGAGGCCAGTACAACCCAACTACCGCAGCAGAGACGCTCCTAATCCCCAGCAGCAAGCACGAGCCAAATCCTTTTTCTGAAGCAGGGAGGGAAGGCTTTGGCAGACCTCAGTCAGCAAACAGAAACCCGTTCCCTCTCTCTCTCTCTATTTCCTTACAGCCCTTGGCCTGCCTTCCTCCATCTACCTTGACATGTTCACATGTGTACATAGAGGTTTGTGGAAGGAATTGGCTTTGGCCCTGTGTTCGTGCTGTCGTTCACCCTGGGCCTCCTAGCTGCTGCCAATCCCAGCACATGTGCCAAAATGTGACCGGTACTGGCTTTAGTGACACAGCTGTCATGTTCATGCCAGAACACCCCTAGGACACCCCTCGGACACCCCCAGGCTTTGAAGCCCTGGAGGAGTTTTGGGTAGTGAGTTGTCATCAACAGAATGTCATGTTTCCTTTCAGGGAAGGAATGACGGGGATTCTCCTCACCCTCTGAAGCTGCTTTCTCCTTGGCTCCTTCCCAGGTCTCACCTTCTCACTTCTCTACTCAGGGAGTTGCTTGGCCAAAGAAAATGGTACAGGTGAGAGCACCCACTGGTGTGCATCACTCATGCAAAAGGAGGTGTCAAGCTGGAACCAGTTCACAAGGAGGGAGCCCGATACACTCTGATATGACTACTATTAAGGAAAAAAACAACAGGCACCAGTAGATGTCTGCCTATGAATGAAGCTGGGATGAAAAGCGGAAGAAATCCCACTTTTTGTTAGCCTGATTGTCAAAAAAAAGCACACAGAAAGAATCAACCAGCTACAAGGAACGAAGTAAGTGATCTCTTCCCATTATAATCAGGACACAGAGCCTGTGATATCTCTGGGAGCTCAATCTAAATAAGGCCCTATCCTCTCGTCTCTTTCACATTATGAATAAAAACATGAAATTAGTTTTATGTCAGAAGAACAACCCTTAAGACACTTGTAACTTATAATTATAATTTCTAAGCTGTTTGGCTTGTCAGTATCAAGGAATTCACAGCCCAAGACTTCCAGGACTTTATAGGCTGAGACATGCTGTGCTAGCTACTGAAAATTAACTATGAATCTCTCATCTGTATCCTGATTTATTAACTACAGTGAGAAACAGAAAGTTAAAAAATGTACTGTATGTGCATAGCCTGCTAGCATGGAAGAAGCCATTAGCTGTGTTCTGCTACTAGTCAATAAACTGCTAGCAATGGATAAATGTAGGGGGTTTCTTCCCGCAAAAGTATTTAGGTTTTTTTCTTGTAAACAAATACTGCAAAATTTTCATCTTCGCTCAAGAGCAGAGCTGGCCAGTGACAATTTCAGGATTCTGCTGGATACAGGTAGCAGTTTGGCTTGTCAGTATCAAGGAATTCACAGCCCAAGACTTCCAGGACTTTATAGGCTGAGACATGCTGTGCTAGCTACTGAAAATTAACTATGAATCTCTCATCTGTATCCTGATTTATTAACTACAGTGAGAAACAGAAAGTTAAAAAATGTACTGTATGTGCATAGCCTGCTAGCATGGAAGAAGCCATTAGCTGTGTTCTGCTACTAGTCAATAAACTGCTAGCAATGGATAAATGTAGGGGGTTTCTTCCCGCAAAAGTATTTAGGTTTTTTTCTTGTAAACAAATACTGCAAAATTTTCATCTTCGCTCAAGAGCAGAGCTGGCCAGTGACAATTTCAGGATTCTGCTGGATTCACAGGTAGCAAAATGAAAGAAGACAGGTTCAGACTCTCTTTGCTATGTAAAATTCCGTTCCCTTGCTAGATCTGGCTGAAAAATGGTAGCATCTCCTGTGATGTATTTTGAAAGAAACAATATTTTTTACATACTTTGAATAAGAATTCTAAGAGGGAGGGCTGACCAAAAAAAAATCAGGAACTGAAATCCACTTCAGCTTTTCAGCTTTCACCACAAAACAGGAAAATAAGCTACAAAAATAAAATATTATTTGCAAAAAAACCATATCCAAGATATTTCAAGGGCAGTCTACAACAATTTTGTTCTTCAAAAAAAGTACTTAACTTGTAAGGGGTACTATCCCCTGATTTTGCAGTTTTTCCAGGTTCTGTTTTCCTTCCAGCTTTGAAATTTTCTTCTTACAATAACACCACCGAAATGCTATCCTTTCTTATTGTTTTGAGGATATAAGGGGCTTGTCGGTATTCTAGATTTTGTTTTGTGGGAGGCAGAGTGGGGTTTTTTGATGTCGAAGTCAGCTAGTTCCATTTTGTAAGTGAAACACTTCGTAATAGCAACACAGCTTGGCTCTTTAGAATGCATTAAATGATAGAACTTAGTGTCCTAAAATAAAGGCAGGTAACAATCACTCTCATCGTTTTTGGATGGAGAAGTGAGGGCACACGGGGCTGAAATGGCTTGCCCAGCTTCTTACAGTTCTGAGTACCAAGGTCAAGAGAAGGACATACATCTTTGATTTCTAATCCAGTCCCTGTCCCCTGCACCCTGCAACAGGACCACGAGAGGTACTACTTTAATGAAGTTCCAAATATTCTTTTTTTTTTTTTTTTTACAGTTTCTTCCCGCATTGTTTCTTTTTAGCAGTGTCACCTGTCTTGCTTCTCCCCTTCCACACCTACGGGCTTTCATGACGCACGCACTCCTTCACTGTTCGAAATTTCAAAAATTTCAATTGATCAGAAAGGGGTCAAAGCCAAAAAGAATAATCTTCAGAATTTCAAGGGTTCCAATTACATCAGATCCATTTCTAAATCACTCCTGATTTTTGTTTTACAAGATCAAAATCCAATGACAATAATTTGCATAATTGAATCACTGTTGTGCCACTTATGTGTACAAAGTTAAAATTAGGCCTGGGACACTGACCTTAATTTTCCTTTTTTGTGAACAGAGCATTTCTGAACTTCTAATAGTGCTGGTGTTCAGCCAAACACAAAATAGAATTTGAAATTACATTTTAACAAGCAAAGAAGTGCGGAAGAAGCGCGAGTAAAGAGAGAAGAAGCGCGAGTAAAGAGAATGTTCTTGACTCTGGTACTAAAAAAGGCTTTTCAGAGTTTATGCATTCCAGCTGTGACAGAGTTAAACAGCTGATCACAGATTTGTGATATATATTGACTGTACCAGATTAAAAGTTAGACTTTATTTGTAGCATAAATCTGGTAGATGAATATGTAATGTACGTTCTTCTTTTATCGCGGTCATAGAATACTCTGAAACTTTAACCCCTAGAATGCTATCTACATATTTCCCTCCATATTTTGTATTCACAGAAATAATCACATTAGTTGTCGGATACCTTTTAGTAACACACTTTTCTTTTAGTAAATAAAAAAATCTGCCACTTTCCATCATTTCACAACACCTAGAAAGACAGTAAAATCTTCAGAGCGATTGAGTCTTTCTTTTGCTCGCTCTCGCACACGTTCCCTCTAGAGAAGCAGATGTTTAACTTGTCTTATGTAAAAGGCAAAAATTGAGTTACAGCTTCAGAGTGCAAGATTTGCAATGTTTGCTACAGTTTATTAATGTTAACCAAATAAAAATGACATTAGTGAAAAAGATCTACATGATATCTCAGAACTCCCAAGATTAAGCCAGATGGTCACTTCTAACTGATATAATCTAGTAAGCTCTGTTGAGAGACAGGCTATTGATTGAATTTCTGACTTTAAATGCAAGCCCCATATCTGCACATGTCCACAGTGATATCAGTTGCTTGAAATCCAATACGGAGGTGTAGATTGGGAGATGATGTTAGTTGCTACCTATTAAAACTGTCAATTCCATCTGTTGTCTAACACTTTAAAATACTGAGTGTAGTTTTTAATAGATCAGTATTAGATTAAGAGGCCGTATATTAAGGCTCTTACTAGCTGAGAAGCGTGGGTAAATGTGTAATTAAATGACACAATGGAAAAGGAACTCCGTTGGCTGGAACTGGCCCAAATTAGCATCAAGCAGGAAGCAAATGCTGTGATTTAGGATTTCTGCAGCTGCCAGACTTCCCTAAAAATGAATAACGTGCAGCCCTATTGAAATTCTCTTCACAAGCAAGTATATCGTGATTAAAATGTGGAAGTTTTGTGAGTGTTATGATTATCCGGCTCCCCGTACTGCGCTTCCACAGGTACTTCAGCGACTCTGTACTTCTGCCAAACTGCCAGGTTCTGATGACATTCCCAGAAGGGCTATCTCAGATGGCTGATGACAGCCCCATCAAAGCCATGTTTCTGGAAAGCCATAGTCCTGAACGGCCCATATCTCCCAGAATATATGGTTGAAAACCACAGTTGGGGGTCCCAGGGTTATGTAAAGGGTGGTTGTTCAACCTGCCCCTTCCCCACAGGTGTGCAGCATCTCCGGGCGCTGGCCAGGTACCAAGGGCTGATGGGGAGGGAGGGCAATGGACAGCCACTTCCAGCATTGCCAGCCCAACATCCAGCAGCTGTTGCTGCTTAAATTTAATTGGAGAGGGAAACTGCCCTCCTTGAGCCATATGTACCAGTATGACCACAGGAAAGGGAGAGCTCCTGCCACGGGGAGGGGGGAAGAGAGACAAAAATGTGGGAATGGATCTTAAATGCAGACACATAGACAGACAGACAAATTTGCTTGGTTTATAGCTCCCAGTATTTGTCTGTAGAAGCAAAATGAACACACCCAATATGCTGGAAGAAAAGCAGTAGGAGTCCTCCAGCTGTCTGGAAAGGGCCTGGGAGCAAGTTTCTCTTAAAAACTGATGGTTTATTTTTCTTATAAAGTTTCTCTAGAATAAGCAGGTAATCTCCTAATTGCTGGCCCTAGCTGGACCAATGCGTTCCAAAATAGAAGAGAATGTGGGCTCAGATGAAACACCACTCTGGGGGTTTTTGTGCTCTTTTTGCATTAACTTTCAGAAGACATTTCAGTTTAAATATGAATTTTGAGAGCAGCATTATGATGGCCTGTGGAGGATGCAGAAGAAGTTTCAAGAGAGAAGAGTTTGGAAAAGACCCAAAAAATTCTGTTTGCAAACTACTAGTGGTCTATAGTCAAAACAGCTTTATAAATTCCCCCAATGCATCACAAGAAGAGTTTTGGAAACATAAAGTCTCTTCATGTTATTAACCAGTACAAGGTACATGAAACATTCATGGAAAATGAATGTTAAGCGAATACTACAGTATACTCATAGAATACAAATTGTGAATTCAGAAACACTGTATTCCCAGCAGATATGCAATTTGAAGAATTATGCTCATTCCAGATAGAAACAGAGACAATATTGTGTGATGTAGCTGATAAAATAACCAGCAAAGATCCAGTTGCATGCATCAAATACTCAAAACAAATCTGTAGGACCAGAAATATTTCTGGGTAGCATTAAACTGCTTAGAATAACAAATATCCTCAAGAAAATCAAAAGCTGCTGTACAGATTATTCACAAAAACAATAAAAATTCAGCGAATGGATTATTTACTCAGTTCTGCTTGCTGTGTACTATGGTAAGAGCAGAAACTACCCTTCATGAAAGAAGAACCTTCACTATCCCTTTCTCGTAGGTTTGAAACGCTTAGTATCACACAGCTGTACAGACGTAGTAAGTATTTCAAGTGTGGAGAGCAGCAATTTTGCTCTCACCGTGGCTCTCTTTTAAGTGATCATGATTCTCCGGTCTGGGCACTTTGGTGGGGCTCTCCCTGATATGACCAGCACCACCAAAACCGTCCACAGCACTTTTATAATGGGTTTCATAAGAGCTAAAGCTTTATAACACATGAATGGATAGAGAGAGAATGGGTGTTTCAAAGCTTCCAGCATGCTTTAAAGTAGAAGTGCTAACTTTAATTACCTCAGTGGGCCACTGAAAAATCCTACTTCATAACCCAGACTTTATCAAACTGAAGGTTAAAAATCTCACATCCATTTTAAACTTTTTTCTTAACCCAAACGGTAGGAGAAAAATAGTGACTGTAATAAATGGTTCTTTTAAACAGATACTAGGTTTTCTGACTGATGTTGTCAAACGAGACCTGGGAAATGAGTAGCTAAGTATAAAAAATATTATTTTAGTATAACTTCTCTCCCTCCCTTTTCCAGCAGACATGGCTATTCTCAGAAGGAACCAGCACAATGGCTGAATCTAAGTCATGGCAAAATGTTTGCTAGAGCTGCAAAGGCTAATAAACAAGTCAGTTGGGTTTTTTTAGAAAGAGGATTGATTTAGCCACAGAATAGATGGGAGGAGTCACATAAACGTAAGCAACTCAAGTTGCATCTTACCCCACGACACACATCACATGTTATGGAGGATCCAAGGTTTACAGACAGCGGAGGCTCCCCTACCATATGAATTTTTTGACTACTCCTTTCCTTTACACCCAGGACTCCTAAGCAACCAGTTGGACTCATCGTTCCCTCCAGGACTTGTTATGCTTATGAGTGGATTTGTATTTGTGTCCTTGTAGGAATCAAATGCTAATTTTAACTAGAAAGGAAACCAGTAGTTAAATTTCCAAAATAAGATATTAGACGAATGATGAGAATGGAAATCACAAATTGGGGATGGAAAAAAAATTAACCAAATATAGTATAAATGAATTATAGTGAACTGCGCGCATGCACACACACACACAGATTTACAGCTACCCACAAAAAAACAAGTCATAGTATTTCAGCGGACCAAGGAAAAGCAAAATCCTGAACATTGCATAAGATGATTAAGGGGATAGCATCAAACATATGGAATACTCTCATGCTAAAATACACAAAAGATTCCATTGTTATTGAATTTTCACCAGCTGCCATTTGCTAATACTGTTATGAGCACACATGGATGGGACATGCTTCAAGACTAGCACCAAGGGGGATCAACATTACTGACTGCAGAGTCTTTATCCACCTCTCCCCGAAACTGTCCCTAACCCATGCTCTTAAGCCACGAAATTTTCCAGCCCCAGCTCAGAGCTGCTATTTCTTTCTAGTTGGAACTGTGCTGAAGGTGTAAGTGCTGTAGCCGGGGAAGAAGAGACGGGGCTAAGAGAAGGATGGAGGGGAAGAAAAAGAGACAGGGGCAGCTGAAGGTTCTTCCTACTCCCTCCTCTCTCCCTCCTCAGGCAACGTGCACGTGGTAGGAGTCAGACATTGGTAGAGGATGCAGCACCCAACAGCTCCCACAGAGCACCATCTGCCCAGTGGGAGCCTCTGAGTGCAGAGCAGAGTTGAAAATCTGTTGCCTTTTGAAGAAGTTTTCCTGAGTGCTGAGCTCTTTCAAAAAATCTGACCTGAGTTATGACCACTGAGCACTTTTGAAAATTGATTCCCTGTGAGTCTGAAATGCTTAATATTCATCAGCTCCTAAGTGCAAGTGCATAACAGGAGCTTGCTCCTCGGTGCTGGGATAACCAAGTTTCTGATTTTGCATAGTAAATATCATCAGGTCAATTATGTACCTGTCCTTGCCCATCTTTGCTTTAGTAAGGCTTGTTCACATAACTAGTGGTTACTGAATCATGCCCATTTTTTTCCCAGTATTTTCAGTTCTGGATGCAGGAGAGGGTGACCTGCCTGATATGGACACATTGAGTAAGACTGTCCTTTCTAACAAGTTATTGCAACTGCTGTTCTTTTTGTAAGTTATTTAGGTTTACTTATTCGTAAGATCACTTAGCACAACTTTTTTCTCCACTTATATCATTATTGTAACAATAAGTGTCACCGATGAGGCAGCAAGAACAACCCAGAGAAAAGATTGCAACTCATTATCATTCATTACTGTAGTGAAGAGAGATTAGAAACATAATGGAAACTGAGAGAAGATGTACCTTAGTGTCACTTACCTTGTACTTCGCTCGGAGCCAGGAACTTCCATGGGCTGTGATAGTGACTCGGTCACTGACTGGCAGTCAATGACCTTGGGTGGGTCACTTGAGCTTCTGATGACTTCATTGCCCCAGTGTAAGCTCAGATAAAAGGTACAATCATATGGAAACCCGGTGCTGTATTTGAGGAGAGCTTTCCTGCTTTTACAGCTATATTTTTGAGCTTATGTAGATAGAGCTGCTTAGTGAGTTATAGTTATTTAATACTTCCCATTATAAGACCTCATTTCAGATGTTGTAACTTTGCCAAATGCTAATAGTCTGAGCAAAAATGTTTCATGTTGTGTGACTGCCACAGTGTGACAAAAGACGTAGCAGTAATATTTAAAATTTTAAGGAGAGTTTCTAAAGATGAAGAGTTTCTAAAGAAAAAAACTGAGGTTCGCTGTGTTAAAATAATTCTTACAGCACAAGCCCTCTGCTTTGATAGAGCAATACAATATTTGTCAGGGAGTGCCATCTCAGCTGGGAACTTGTCTTTTGCCACTCTCTGAAAATCTACACTGTTTTGGCCAAATTATTCAGTTTTGTAAAAAATCTATTTGCTGACGTTCACTGGAAAATCATTTTGTTTTAAAGACTAAGTTATCTGAACATTTCCATCAGCATACAGAATGTCCTACTGTCTCACCAGTCTGAACAGGCTGAGCCAACACGCAGGGGCCACAGGGGTGACTGAGCATACTTCATCCCCTCACAGCTCCTGTGTAGGACAGGAGCACCCGTGTGCTAGCTCTGGTCCAGAGAAAGACTTACTCTTCAGTATTTCCATTCAATGATGGCCCTTGGTTTTTCAGTAGTACCTGAGCCGTGAGGAGAGGAGGAAACCAGTGAGTGTTCAAATGCTTTCCATTTTCTAGGCTTGCTACAGTCAAATATTAGCTCACATTATGGTGAGGAAGACCGATAAGTCCAGACTCCAACAACAAATAGCTTATCAAGTTATTCTAGGAATGAAACTATGAACATGTCCATATTGTAGCTGAATGGTGCAATGATAGCATGTGAAAACATTTGATCTATTTTTATTCTATACCAAGGTGTCATACACCTTGGATATGTACTGCAAGGAAGACCCAAGGTATGCATGGTCTGTACTGATTCTGGGTGTTTTGTCCAACAGCTGAAGGACATGCTGTTGCATCATCACCTTGCTACTCCAACAATACAGATCAAAGCAGAGCCAGACAGCCTCCATATGCTGAAATTCTGCTTCTTAACTGCAGTACAGCTTCATCGTCTGAGGCCTAATGCTTTATCTGCACAGTCACAGGTTTGTCTGACAGCACACTGAGGATATAATGCAAGGTACAAACATCCAAGTGGTCTCTACATGAGCTAGATGAAGTAGAAGTTTATCTGTGAATGTACATAGCTCAAGTTTTGCTCCACTGTGTCTACACTGATTCAGCTAGGCTACCTGAATTAGTTTTAACTCCACAGAATACCTCTGCTCTGCAGTATGCTACGTAGACTTATATGTCAGGAAAGAAACAGTGCCCAAAATCCAAACTGCTAGAGATGAGCTGAATGAATGACATGCGGCAGCACATCCTTTCCTTCTCCAGTCAATGGCACTAAGAAATAATCTGTAATAGTGTCTCCCAAATGCATAGGTATGCAGATGGTGGGGGAAAAAACATCCCCAAAATATGTTCCTGATCTTGGAAATTGAAGCTCCAAAGTCACTAAACACAGACATTCACTTTACATTTAGGATTTTGTGAGGGAGAAGAGATGCAGACTGAGCCTGCTGAGAAGTGAACGTCGGCAGGTTTTTCAGAAGCTCTCAGCGTGTAAGTGGGTGGTAATTCTCCTGAGAGCACAGCCAGACAAGTGTCAAGGATGTTGGATCCCACTCTCAGTATAAACTCACATTTGGAAATGGTCCAGGACACTCTGAGGAAACCTTTCTTTAATATAAAAATGACACCTTACTGAAAGCTTCCTATGGGAGAACTCTTCATATAACACATGCCACTGGACACAGTGGGTCACTAAATTCAGTCCCTTGTTATCACAGGCAACTGGTGCTACATAATATCATTCATAAATCTGCCAAGATCTATCACACTATTAATTAAAGTTCCTTGGGTTTGGAATTTTTTCCCTACTTATCCTATTAGAAGGCTGTTCTAAAATTTAACTGATAGATAGAAGTCTTTGAATTATCATGCTAGTTTCAATGAAACTTTCATCAGGAAAAGCTTCACAGATTCCAGGTTGGAATTTCTCATCAAACTTCTGCCAGGATAGCAAATAGTTTACTGATGAGTAAGTTTGGATGTGGGAGGCAAAGGCTCTTGGTCTGTGATCTTGATGAGGGAAGCAAACTCTTGACCTAAACAAGGAAAAGCATTATGTCAGGGTTTCCTTCATTTCAGGGGAGCTGACCTGACCACTAAACCTTTGCCTAGGAGGGTCTGAGGATCTTTTATCCGAATGGGGCTTGGCTTTCCAGAGTCCTGTTTGCTTTTTCCTACATGAAGAAGACTGAAAATTTGATATTCCAAAATTTTCAGCAGACAATTTTATGGTTCCCCATTCATATTCATACATAGCAACAGAGGAAGAATATTGCCAACCCCAAGCTTTCAAAAATAATGAGCTGGGCTTTCAAAATCATGACTGGCTTAAAAATTCTGACCTTTCAAAACAATATCATTGAGGTTCTTGTCTCATGGATTTGACTTTGCACTTTGTGGGCTAGAAACTTTGGTTTATTAAATGACAACTGTCTTTTCACTTAAGTCTGAATTTAGGGCTCTGAGTTTTATACATTCCCGAGCTAATGTTAAGAGGCTGATTCAGCCTACATTACAGAGATTTTTGGAGACAGAGAGACACTGAACAGATTAAGTAACTTATTACTATATTCAGAGTCTTACAGAAGATATCGTATTCAAGGACCTATGGATCTTGGGCAAGCCACGTCTGCTCTATTGGGCCTCATACTTAGGGCTTGAGTAGTCCATATGTTAGCATGAGTAGCCGTTGTACGGGAATATGCTGCAGTGCCCTGTGTTGGCCTGTGTTGCACACTGGTGGGGGTTATGACAGGTATAACATTCCTACCTCTCAGGAGAAGGCATATGGTTTTGTTTGTTGCACAAACACCATGTATGGGATCTGCACAGCATGCCATGGGAAAATCCATCCAGGGTCCATCGATGCTGCATAAACACAGGGTTCCCAGCATCTGAAGTGGCGTAAGATTGACTCATTATCTGTATTCCCCTTTTTATTCTACCTTATGAAACCAGCTATTTTATTACGCCATTTTTTGTCAGGTCTTTCTTGCTGAGATCCAGAAAGAGCCTTGCACTGCATGTCCCTCCGCAGTGCAGAACAAGTGCAAGCTTCAAAATTCAGGAAGTCTAGAGCCATCTGTGCCTCAGTCCAGTTCAGTAGCAGAGATCACCGGCATGGGTCTTCTTAAGCACAGCATGGATGTGGCAAACTCTCTTCAGTCTGGTGAACAGCCACCAGTGTAGACAGAAAGATCACGGATTGATGCATTTAAAGTGCTGATGCCTGTTGTGAAACCCACTCTTCACTGTGCAGGTGTACCCAGCACCCCCAAAAACATTAGGTAATTAAACAAGTTAATAGAAAGTACTAGTAAAAAGTAATTAATTTAATCTAAAAATGTTGTTCAGGTCATAAGTAGTTTTGGAGGTTTTTTAAGTAGTGTTTGTTAGAGAAAAAACACTGCTATTACTGCCTTTTTTGAAATAAAGTACTGCAGCTGCTAATGCAAACTCTAATTAAATGCACAAGTCTGAATTTGATATTTGCTGGTGTCTCATGTCATTTCTTAACTCAAACTGCAAGACAGACTTAAACCTGACACCTCTGGATCTTTCATAGAATATTCTTCCCTCCGTATAGACTCTCTGTCATCCAAAAATGTGGCTCAGATATTTGTGTGTGTGGGGGGGGGGGGGAACAGTAATGGATGGAAATTTAACAAGCTTTTATTATCCACTGTTAGCATTAGCCTGAATCTTTTAGTTAGTTGGGAGTTAATTGCCAAAAGGTTTTATGGTATATCTAATTGGCTCAGTCATCCTTCTATACCATGAACCCTACCAGACTGCCAGTGTCCCCTGAACTCAAACAGAGGGTAAGAGCCCATCAGTTATTTAGTATGTGCTAGAAGCATGCATTTTCTTTTCACTCCATGTGAAAATAGTTAACCACAAGGAAAGAGTCCCACCCCTCCACTTTGCAAAATGGTGAAATTAAGTTTTCCGTACAGCTACCAGGGGACTGCAGTAAATTACCCTGGTAACAGAGTTTACATTGATTCTGAAAAAAGCACTTGTCCATATGTAACAACGATAACCTTTTAGAAGGTTTGGAAAACAAATCTGACACCCCATTAAAAGGCAAATGATTTTTTCTCCACACAAGAAAAAGAAACTTTTAAGACATAGAAGGCTATTAATAAATAATGGGGCTTTTTTATAGGAAAGGCTGACATGAAAGCTTAAGCTATAAACTGTATCAGAGGCAGTATTTTGACTTGTGTGGTTTATTTGTCAAAGCAGTGAGATGGGATCTCATTTTTATTAGCTGCACAAAAGATATTTTATTGAATGTCACATTGTAATTTGATTTTAAAAGGAATAGAAAAAATTACATTTTCTCGGATACGTAATACTGCAAAAACATGATAGTCATACTAACCACTAACCACAATAAGTAGTAATATAAGCCCTCCAAAACATACACTAGTACCTTACCAATGCAAATGTGTGTTTTGAGATTCCATGTATCAGAATATTTTTCCTGAATCCAGTTTCATTTACAACTGTCAGAATAATATAGAAAAAAAATATGCAAGTTATTAAATTATGTATGTAAACAACTAACAATAGTTAGATTTGAGGAGAAGGACAGCTTTTAATATTTTAAAATTTGTCTTCAAGCTCATTCACAGAGTTCATTTCTTTACAAGAAAAAGATTATAGCTGAATGCAGTAGAGAACAGTGATCAATACCCAGACATAACGCGAAGGGGAATAGAGAGACCCAACACAATGTAAGGTAGCCTGTATAGATTATGTTCTTTTCCACTTTGCCGTTGACTCCCTGAAAGTTGTTTAGCCTCCCTTGGTCCACCTCCATGTCCACGCTTGTGAGCACTACTGCCAAAGGTAGCAAGGAGGCTCAATGTCTGAAGAAAGAAAAATGCAGCTTCCAGCACTGTTTCTGGTGCCAGTTTTGTCACAAAAGACAGTGGTATCATCGCTGGGTGGGCAGCCTGGCCTTGGTCCCAGGATGAGAGCATTATCGTGGAGTGCTCAGCCCCTTCTCCTCCCCTCCAAAGCCACCTCACCATGCCATTCAGCCCTGTCACACACAGATGGTGAGCTCGTACCCAACATGTGTCAACCAAATGCGTTATTGCAACTCACAGGTAACATCCATTACCACTTAAACTGATCGCCATTACACAACTCCCCAAAAAGAAACACACTATTCAAGAGCAAGGTCCTAGTGACAGGGATGCATATTTTAATTGTTAATATTTTTATTAGCACTAAACCACTAAATTTTTACATTTACTTCACCTAGAGCCTCACTTTGTGTCATCTACTGGAAGCACCCAGAGCAGTTTATTAGCACTAAACCACTAAATTTTTACATTTACTTCACCTAGAGCCTCACTTTGTGTCATCTACTGGAAGCACCCAGAGAGCAGTTTCCCAACTGCTCAATTTCTGCAAGTAAAATAGAGGGAAAACAGAAGGAGAAACATTAGTAGGTGAACCAAAATCACCTTGAAAAATGTAAGTAGGAAGATGTATATTCTGCAATCCCACTGCTACTCCACCGATTTAAATCCTGCTTATCCCACTGAAGTTGTCACTGTCCCCTGGACCATTAGCAATCCTATATATCTTGCAAGAGTCTCTAACTCCTCAGCGGGAAGGAGGTTGCAAGTCATCAGCTCCTCCTTCAAGATTCAGTGTCTGATAGTGCCCATCCTTGGATAATCTTATTTAGATAGCAGCAGTTCTAGCAGAAACTCAACACACTAAGCACTTCACAAACATTTATCAATTCATGGTCATCATCAGGGATAGTTTAAAACCTGACATAAACCCCAGAGGGAAGCATGCAAGAAAGATAAATGTTACTCCATCCCAAAAGGTGGGATTTAAAAACAGCTAAGGAAATTTCAGGGCCGCAGTCATATCCACTTGCAATAGATCTTTGAGACCAAAATCAGTAATGGCCTTTTTTGGCATCACTGTGTTTATTTTTTGGGCCCTGACTAAAAGGGTGGGATGCAGAATGCATGAGCGTATCTACAGCTCCTATAGGGTGCCTGCTGTAAAGTCCACAGAAGGGTGTTGAAACACAGTGGAGTGCCTTTCAATGCACAGAAGCTTTTTAATACTTCAGTGCAATTGTATTGCCTCTCACTTTCAAAATGAAAATTTTGTTCAAGAGATGGATTGGAGATTGCTTTCCCAAACTGCATAATTTGGTGACTGGCGTATTTTTCTGAGAAGTAGATGCTCCTGTAGGCAGAAGAAGAGGTTGGTCAAATTTTATTCGTTCTCGGGTAAACACTATTTTAAAATCAGATCCCTACCATTTCCTTTTCTAGCTGGTTTTGAAAAGAAGGCAGGAGCTCCCACTGCCTTGTGTTAAAAGCTCCCTCCAAGAGAGCTGTAAGGTAGCTAACAAACAGCTCAAGTGCTCAAGGGAACTGAGGGGGGGAAATGCCAGTTTCTGGCAGCTGATTGGGGTGAAACAGAAGTCTGATAATAACTGATAAGCCTGACAAGAGTAAGACAGGTCTGAACAGATAGTAAGGCACAATTCTGGGCTCTGGGGACCTCTCCAGTCAAACAGGGAAGTTCGCAGAGGTTCTGGTTGGTTCTGGGATTAGGCAGGAGTGCGTGCATGCACTTTTGAAATATCCTTCTGTTCTGCCTGAATGACCTAACCAAGCACTACATTCTTTACTAAGACCTTAGAAATTTCTGGAGGTGATATCAGAACATGTGAACAGAAATTCAGTAGAGCATAATATGCAGATGCCTTCATAAGGGGTAAGAGAGTTTCAGAACATGAACCCCAACAGCAGCCTCCTGAATCCTCAATGATCCTAAGAAATGGTCTCACTTCACAGGTCCTACAGTAAACTTGTAATTTTGCAGTTAATTCTACAAAATGTAGAAAAATATCCAAAGTAAAAAAATGTTGTGTGGTTTCTTTAATACACCCGAAGGTAAGCTGTCAGGGTTCACAGGCTCTTTTCATTGGTTGGGATTTTTTAAGGAAGAAAATATCAACAGGTAACTTCAAAGTTAAATGACAGTACCACAGTACCTCCCATTGGCCTTGCCCATTTGTATCTCTCAAGTCTCTCTTTGGCCACCAGCAAGAGTCTCTATAACTGTCATAAATATTTGGAAAGTTCACAGACAATATCCATTTGTGATCATCAATATTTTTTTATGCTGGGAGAGCTCAGTCGCTCCATTGCACGTGTATAATGGCACCAATGGTTGGAATAAGCCACATGGCCCCTTGTGTTTCCTGAATAGTTTAATTGTAATACCAAATATTCCTATGGCTACCACATGTCTGACTTTTCCTAGCCCAGTCACACTGGGCAGATGAAGGCAGCTCATCCCTGTCAGAGACAATACGTTTATTCTGCAGGCAGACTCCAGATGAGAGGGATTCAGGTTACCACAGAGAGCAGCACAACGCCTCCCACACACATACCTCTAAATTACAATCTTGCTTTTGGGAACAAAGGCCTTCAGAGAGGTCAGCTGGGCATCTCCCCGTACGCTCACCTTCTTATTGTTTTTTTGCTCAAAACATTATTTAGCTACTCGGCTGTCACGGTAACCGTACCCCTGCCAATCTTATTAGCATCTGCTTCATCTGATCATTAGCATACTTCATTTGCCAATTAGCATATCCTAATTGTTACTGGGCACCTGACAGTGCCCATAGCAAATTGTGCCAGGAAGAAAGCAAATGTGTCCAACCTCCTGGCTGACTCCACTGGAGTCTCCAAAGGTGCTCCCTGCCTCCGCCTTACCTCTCCCTCTCACCAGCCACTTCAGGCAAGCATATATTTCATGGCTGCTTTGTTAAATGACCCTCAGAAAACACCTGCTAATCCATCCCTGAAGCAGCTTTTGCATGCCCAGGCTGGCTTCAACTGCAGCATGGGCCATGCATGCTTGTCCCTGACATAGGACCCACAAACCAGGCTTACTGTTTCTACACTGCTGCTGCAGTGGATCTCTCGTCTTCTCATGTCCTACAATCAGCATGGAAATGGTCCTTAGCAAACAGCCAAGCATTTCAAGGTTTGGCCTATATCAGTAAGTTCTTCGGTTTCTCTGTAGAATGGCAATAAAAAACATTCCTCTTACAGCATTATAGTAAGGGATCAGGCCACTTTCAAAGCATATTAATATCCTTTTAGGGATAGCACCATAAAAATATAATGTACCTAATGATGTCTTTGACATTTTAAGTCTGAGGATTTTTGTTTATTAATTATAAGGCTTAAATGAATTTCAGATTTTTAAATTCTGCAGATGGTGACTAGCACGTCAATATCCAAGTACTTATTAGATTTGCAAGAAGGTTGACTTTAAGGGAATTTAAACCAGATTTCTTCTATTAATATTACATTGTTGTGCCAATCTCACAGCAGTCAGTATGTTACAAAGAAAACATCAGAGGGGTGTGGTAGTCCTCTGCAAAAGTTCAAAACACCACCACAGCTACAAACATGATATTGCTCATCTTGGTCTAATATTCCCAACATTTTCTTGACCCAGGATTCATAACCAACAAAAGGAAAACATGAGGATGGCTCTTAGAGGGGTTTTGTTTCACCTAAGCTTAAGATGTCTGCCATACACTCCTCTATACCTTGAACAGTCATCATCAGCTACCTTCAAGGTCAGCGAATGGACTATACTTTTGTGGTGTACCTCATTTGAACTATTTTACATGTCATCTTCTTGAGGATGAGACAAATCTTTCTCAGAAAAGCTGGCCAGCTCAGATGTAAAACCCTAATTTAGCCAGATGAATCCTGCCTCCTGTCTGTTCCTCGTAAACTCCATTGATTTACAAAGCTAGTACAGAGGGAGAGAGAGAGAAGAAAAGTAGCTACTTCTGCACATTTGTACAATGAAATACAGGGTCTTGGCAGGAATAAGTAACCATCATCAGGATGGCGCAGGCAAGTGTCCCCCACTTCCTCACCCACCAGGGTCACCCCCGACGCATTGGCTAGGGAAGGAGGTGGTGGAGCCCGCCAGCAGCCGCGTTGCGGGGGCCGGGCATGGGCACTGACTTCCGACCAAGGCTCCCCAGAGAAGCAGGGAGCAGGACCGCGCAGGGTTCACAGCGTGGAGCAGCATGTCCTCTCCCCGTTCACGCAGGGCGCTGTTGCCTTCTCTCACCTGCATCTGTAAAAATCTCTTCTGTTGTTAATTACATTCAAACCTTTTGAAGTAAGAACAGCCTTACCACGTTATCCATGACACTGAAATTCACACTATTGGAATTACGTTGTTTATTATTCCTTTTCCCCGTTCAGAATTTATGCGTTTTATTTTTACTAATTGCCAGAGATTTGGTGGGAATTTAGTTGGTTTTCTGAAAGTTACTTTTCATTAAGCTGGAGTGTATCACTTTCAGAAATGCAGTAGTGTTCTTCTGTCATGTGAGCACTATTAAAAATGCCCCCTTTTGATGTGCAACCCCTTTAAATCTCCCTATATATGTGAAAGCTGTCTGGCTCTAAGGCAAGGGTCTTATTTGGTTTTTTTACAACCTAGCAGAGAATAAAACTAATAAGTATTTCTCATTCTTTAAAGATTGATTTATTATCAGTTCCAAAAACATGCCTTTTCATTTGGAAAGTCATTTGCTCAGTTATGATTGCATATAAACAGCTGCTAAGGGTCAGCATGGGCCTTGGTGCTTGTTATTGCTTGCACTCCTTATGATTTTAGCTCAGCATAACTAGCAGTGGTGTCCTGGGATTCCAGAGTCTGTACTGATTACCAACAAAAGCCTCTTTAAGATCAGCAGAAGCAGTGCAGGGACTAATGGTGCCAAGGCAGTCTGAGGCACTGGAGCAATGCCCGAGGTCATAAAATGAGCAATGACAATTGCCCTGTCCTTGCTGATTTTATCAGCCTGAGAGTTTTTTAGTATCACACGGAAGACAAAAGGAATCTTTAGTCCTGAATTATATTATCAGCTAAAATGAACTGTTTGAGGCTTGGTTTTGGATTTTTGTTTTCTCTTTGGTTTTGTTCCTGGTCATTTATTGTGTTCAAAAAGGCAGGTGGATGTCTTAGTTATAATATATATAACGGCTTTACACCGGCAGCAGCTTCTTTCACTAGCTGCTTTCTTAATATGATTATTTTGAAGAAAAGAAGAAAGAAAAAAAAGGAAGTTTTACTATTTACACCGGCAAGAGCTTCTTTCACTAGCTGCTTTCTTAATATGATTATTTTGAAGAAAAGAAGAAAGAAAAAAGGAAGTTTTACTATTCTATATGTATTTATATATATTGTAAAGTGTATATTATTATTATACGAAAAGTAAGTTTTACTATTCTATATGTATTTATATATATTGTAAAGTGTATATTATTATTATGTACGAAAAGTTAAGCTCTATGTCACATTCACTTCATCAGTAGAGTTTTCATCCTGGCTTAGGCTAAAATGAAAATAATCTATGACTACCTCATCTCTCACTCCCTATGAACATATCAGAAAACCAATACATGACTGGCACTCTGTGCAAAATGCACAGGGATCAAATTGAAGGAGTGTTTAGGCTTCTTAAGCTGTGATCAACTGAATGAGGAAGATTTCAAAGCATTGTGGGAATTCCCCAGAAGTTACACCAGAGATGAATTTGGCCTTTAGAATGAGATTTTATACATTTCATTCACACACAGCAAAATGTTTCATCACAAGTGGAGACACTTTTTAAAAGTCTTAAAATAAATCCCAAATGAGGAAGCCTCTCTCCAAATGAGTGAAACTTGGCAGATCTACAAATTCAAACTGAGATGCATTAGCAGTTCTTGTGTAGGGAAATTTGTATAATATCTGCCCACACTGTACCTGGTTCAAATCAGGGCTAGCAGTCACATTTCCACTGAATTAAATACATCACAGAAATAAAACATACCAATAAGCAGTTCAGGTTCGCAGTGCTCTGAAGTACTGGCTATTCCCACTTCCAGTAAGAGTCACATATTTCAAGTACACTCAACTTCAGGTGCTCTCAGGCCCAGACTTGCTAAGGTGCTTGGGCACCAAATTCACTTGGCTTTTAAATAAGTCCTGAGCTCCTAAATCACTTGCCCATTTTTGAAGACAAAAAAAAAAAAAAAAATCCTGAAAGCAGCTTCAAGGACCCAAGACAGCTTTTTTTCTGTATGTGGAACTCTCATTCAAAACAGAGAGCGCCTGGAGTGACCAAAAAATGGTCTGGGACTGTAAGCTTGTAATTGCTTTGCAGATCATTTATATTTTTCATGTATAATTTTAATGATATCTGGCACAAATCATCACTAATGGCATTCCAGAGTTCAAATGGGAAGAACACGCATTCTGTGGCATAATTCATTTCTGGCAGCAGGGAGACCTTAAATCAAGACCCAGGCAATTACGTAAGCAGAGTGGAGACACTTTGTCATATGTCACTCTGTCTTGAAATTGCCTATGCATTCCTTCAGCTGCCTCTGTTGCTCATCTCTAGGTATCCATGCAAGGTGTCTAATAGGATGTTAATAAAGGGACTCATTGTAGGTGATGGGGTAGGCAGAAACATTTAGCACATTATTAAGCAGGGGAGCACAGTCAGGGTCAAAAAGTGGCAGAAGTAAAATGGTAAAAGAATAGAAGAGTAAAAGTGATATCAAAGGAAGACTTGGGTAAAAAGACAATTTCCACTACATATCCCTACTCTCTCTAAGAAAGGAAGAAAATATGTTTTGTAGCAAAATGTCCAACTGCATGCAAAGAACTCTGCATATAAGACTGAAAAATATTGAAGTCTTTCTTCAAACTTCTCGTGTTTTGGTAGACAAACGGGTAGGCCCCTGTCAAAAAAACATTCACTAGCAACATATGAAAGCATTTTTGAAAGCAGAGAAAGAAATCTCTGACCAAGAAAAAACAGAAGAAATCATGGACAGAGGGAGTTTGAATATTTGAGCTCAGTGCTAAACTTATGGCCTGCCCATCTTTCCTACTTCCAGTCCAGCACGCATCAGTACCCAGGTTTTGCACTTTGTAGGCAGACAGTGGGTTGCATTAGTCAGTTAAACGGAAGAGAGGTTTGTTTCTCCTCATATATCCACTACCATCTTAGTCATTTTTAGGAGCTGAATCTATCCCTATTGCTTGACCTAAAGAATAAATGTTCCTTGCAGGATCGGGCAGAGAGGGGAACACATAGCCCTCAACAGGCAGCTACTCTCGCCCTCAGCACACCTATTGCCAGTTCGCAGCCTGCCCTTTCCTATCTGCAGCAAGTAACACCCCTCAGAGGGACACAATACTGAAACACTCTTCAAGGGAGAAATTTTTGCTGGACAGTTCCCTAACGATAATTCCAGAGTGCCTGGGGGATGATCAGTCCATTATCTGTGATGACTTTTGAGGTTCACTGTAATTCAAACAGAATCCTTTAAACAACTGTACAAAGTACAACCATGCTGTATGGGGATACCAAAAGATAGTGCAGCTCAGATTTCCATAACCCTCTGAATAAATAGCAGTGATAACAACCAAGGAAAACTCAAGAGCCCTTGAGTTCTGTTTGTTGCTCAAGACTTTAGCTCAGGGCTAAAACACATCTATACTCTACTGACTTTGTGATACCACTCACGTGTTGCTCCATGGGGAATAAACTGGCTAATATCAAATGATTAAGTGCCAGTAAGTGCTCAGTCTTGTTATGCAGACAATATACCACGCTCACATTATCTATGTTTCTGGTTTTTTCAGTGGGCATTCTCTTGGTTGAACACCCCACTTCTTTTTCCATCAAAAGCGGGCTGACGGAGGTGTGTGGGAAAGGCTGGTGTGCGCCTGGGTTTGACGTTGTTGTGGAGTCAGGATGACTCACAGAGAGACTCCCAATCTAGTAAGACATATCCCTAGACACTTGCGTAACATTGCCCGCATCACAATCAGTCTACTTACCAACACGAGTAAAGTTATGCAGATACCTGAATATGTCTTCTGGGTATGCCTCTCTATTTATATGCAATCGCATTTGTTTCCTTTTAAAAAATACAGATCATGGCCAATTTAAACACAAGATGTGGCTTGATTATTTGGAGAAGAAGCATAAGCTGAATATAAAAATGTCTGTTTTACCTCGGAGTACCTAATAATCCAGAATCTTCAATCTATTTCCAGAGATATTCAGACCACCTTTATTTTTCTTTTCATTTTTTCAAACCTAGAAACCATAAGGACATAGTTTCAGATGTGGTTTGTTTTATAATGCCTCTCTTTTTAACATTCAGTGCTACTTTAAAGTTGTGTCCAAATATGACAACATGTTGGCCTAATTTTGTGAAGACAATGATAAATAATATATACTGGTGAAAGAGGAGAAGTAGAATATGAGCTGTTTCAAATATCTAGGATTTTCAGTCATTTTTTCTAGGAAACAGAAAACTGGAAATGCCATGAAAGTGCTTTAGTCTTGGAAACACTTCTATAAGAACTAGAGGAGTGAACTATTAGTTTCAGCCAGATGTGCAAGTTCTAAAGGATAATGTTTATAAATGCTACCCCATCAAACAGTTCACACTGCCAACATCAAGCAAAGAGATGTCTTTCAAAAGCAGAAAGGCAACATACCAGGAAAAACATTACGTGCCCAGTGTAGTTATGCAAAAGAAATAGAGGAACTTGGGGCATGAATCAGCAAGAAGCATTAATGAATTAATTGAAGATAATGGCAACCAGATCCAAAAGTGCAGATTTGTCAAAAATAGGTAGCATCTTATCTCTCAGACTAGATGGATAGGATTCTTTTTCTAACTCTGTTTTCTCTAACTGGACTCTTATACTGCACCAGCTAATGTAACCTGATATAAAGTACCTACCATAGTAAGACTGTGATCAATTAGAAATTAAAAAGCAAAGCTCACACTTCATATCAGTTAAAATACTCATCCGATAGTGCCCTCAGACAGAAACATTTTGGTGAAAAGGCAAAAGGAAATAGGATAAAGTCTACACTTTTGTGGGTAGCCAAATAACTTCCAAGAACTTCAGCACATCTGTAGCTTGCATTTATTGCACAGCTTGTAAAATCTCAGTGATCACAATGAAAGCTGTCAATGAAAGCTGTCTATTTCTTGCCCATACATACCAAGTGGTAGTCCCTAAGAGAGGTACAGAGGTACAGAAAAGATGGAAAGATCCTGTATCGAGTACTATGTAAAAATAATGGGATGTTCCTGTTGCTATACAGGCAGCAGTTGCTATATACAGACACGGTTGTGACTAGTCATATCTGCCCACTTGTATGGGAGGAAGGCATATAAATAAAAGTATACATGTGGGTCATGGTCCTGACATATGGCCCACATGTCCCAGGTGAGGAAAGTGTCTCACACAGTGCTGTTTGACTTCTACTTTCTAGAAAGTTTAATCCTACAAGTAGGACCTTATACTGAACACATGTAATCTTGGAATTGGAGTTCTCATGAGATTCAAGGCTTAATTTGATAGTCAAAAGAGATTTTTTAAAGTATCTCTGCTTTGCCTAATGCAGATGTAGGAGAGGGAGAAGTGGGCCAGTGCAGGAGTCTGAGATTGCTGGTGGGCAGTTGAACTGGATGATGACAGGAAAGTGAGCAAACATAAGCACAGAGCATAGCAGGCTAGTGGCTGTGAGGAGATTTGGTAGATGAAGACACAATGCAGCATCTGAATCTGTAACCCCAGACTCTTTTCTCTGAACTCAGATATTAGTGACACTTTGGGGAAATTAGAAGGGAGCTCTGGAAGCCTTTTAAACCACGTGTCAAAAAATTTCTCCTGATGCCTGTTTTAAAATAAAACCTCTCATCTAAAAAGCATATGACAGGTACTTCAGCTAGATAAGATGATCTCTGCAGTTTGCAGCATGACTGAACGATTCATTTTAGGTCACAAGTTAATCTTCAGAAGTCCTAATAGTTATGTCCAGCTTCTCAATAAAACAGTACTTGATGCAATACTAATAGAGTGATGCCTGACCCACTGGGCTATTGTTTCAGGGATATGTAAAAAGTTTATTACGTAGAAGGACTTTGCAGAGCAGAAAAGCTGAGCTATTCAATCTGAGAGACAGAGCAGGGTGGACTACAGGATCAGGCGATGACTGTGTGAAGAACACTATGGGTCCTAACAGTCCTTCTTCTGTGTGAGCATGTGCAGACCACTCCACTTCCTCTCCCACCCTTTGTTCACCCTGTCTACTTACACAGTGAAGTCTTTAGTACAGGGATGCTGAGTTTGTGCAACCTCCACATAACAAGGTCCTCCAAATTCAATTATTCAGAAGAGGAATGTCCTTAAACTTTCTATTATTAGCTGGGTGCTAAATATTCATAAAACCATACGTGAACTTGCTGCTGGTTTTCTCTGTATTTGATGGGCTTAGCTACTGGTCCAACATACAGACTGAGGAAAGAACTGTCACCTAATTTGGGACTACCTTTATTTTAAATAAACATATCCCTTGACTAATAATCTGGTCACCATGCAGTGTGCTACTGGATTCAGATTTGCCCCAATCCACTGTAGACCAAGTAATCTCAGGCATGTGAGTCATTAGAAGAATCCCTCTGAATGTTGTGCATGTAATTGCAGCAAAAACACTACCTCTGTTTACCTCTCCTGGAATGGCTGTAGTGTAGACAAGCAGGCTCTGTTGACATTTCTCAAAACCAATTATTCATCTGTTAACAATTCAACTATTCTGTCCCTCCTGCCTCCTTTTTAGGGTCATGCTTTTCATGTATGCTATGCGACCTATACAAAAACCTTATTATTGTAAAACGCATTAAATAAAATGTAGCAACTAATCACAGCATAAAAAGAGGATTAGATTGATATTCCCATTGAAGAAAATGCCTGTTTAACTGCTTTTGAGTATTGGTGCATAAAACCTTCTCTCTAATCAACATTTACTTTAGCCTTCATCTTGGCCAAAAAAGGCAGTCCTTTCTCTATCCATTAGTGTATCTCTAATTTAGAGAAAAGTCATGTTTGCAGGACTTTTCTTCAAGGATGTTGTAAACTGTAAACTTAAAGTTCAATATTTTTATAAATGTATGCCAGAAGTTAAGGAATTTTAATCAAAGATACTAGAGATAGTTATTTTCTATTAGGTCAGCTGGCTCATCTGTGCTGCCAAAAATAAAAGACGTTCCTTCCAATGCAATCCCCAGTGTTTCGCTTGGCTATGCTTCAAGTGACTCAAGCCAGAAATATTTTTATATAATTTTACATTATTTATATCTTATGAAAAGTTGGACTTGCCTCTGGTAGGGAGAAATCTCTCAAAGATGACATAGGTGTCATGATAAAGACTGTCTTGATCATCACAGAAATCTGTGCCCTTATGCAGAATACAGATCAGCTAGCTCTTCCTTGCTACTTGAATTTCATTATAAAAGCAGTACAGACCCAGATTGGAGCTGGCACCAGAATGGGACAGACTGAGAGTCTTACTCACGCCAAGAAGTACCTTACTCCACAGGCATGTTCCTTGACTTGAGTGGGCCGACTTATTATGAGTCTGTATTTAGTATGAATGAAGGTACTGTAAACTTTCACCAAAAGTGAAAGCACTTTTACATAACATTCCCATTCAAAATTGTTATAAAATAATTCTAACATTGGTTGGAACTCATAGATTAGGTGTCCAGATGAGTGAGATGATGTAGTAGCATCTTTCGCACCATCTGAGATTCAACAAGGCCAAGTGCTGGGTCCTGCACTTGGGTCACAACAACCCCATGCAGCGCTACAGGCTTGGGGAAGAGTGGCTGGAAAGCTGCCTGTCAGAAAAGGACCTGGG
>NW_008795487.1:2661998-2703609 GCF_000699145.1 Aptenodytes forsteri | reverse complement strand
AGCCCCGGAACAGGCTGCCCAGGGAAGTGGTTGAGTCACCATCCCTGGAGGTATTTAAAAGACATGTAAACGTGGCACTTAGGGACGTGGTTTAGTGGTGGACTTGGCAGTGTTAGGTTAATGGTTGGACTTGATGACCTTAAAGGTCTTTTCCAACCTCAATGATTCTATGATTCTATGATCACCTATAAAGAGAATGAAAGGTTACTAACTCAGCTGCAGATGCCTGAGCTTCTGTGAAATCAATCCCACACAAGACTACCTGCTGGAATACAGCAGTAGATAACATAGTAACTAGAATGGAATAAAACAGAATAGATAAATGAATTTATAACACAGAAGTTATTTGCAACTCAACTGAAAATCAGAATGATTAGGTGTAAGACCACATGCTAGAAGATGAGCCCTGCAATATGTGTCTCAACAACAGTGAAGGAGTAATCAAATTAGGTATGAATAAGGTAATGTTACCACCACCAAAACACAGTGGGTCTTCTTAGAATTAAGATTAAATTATGTGTGAGGAGGAATTCTGAAACACTCAGGTAAGTTTTGGTGGTTTTATTTTCTATTTGCAGTCTTTACCGGATGAAAAGTGTGATGAAACTGAAAGGCTGACCTTTTGGCATTTCTGGTTGAGAGCAGAAGAAGGGGAGAGAGCTTATTCTCGTGAGCTTTCCAGCAGATTTCATAGTCAAAGAGGTTAGAATAGTTTGAATAACCTCCACGTAAACATCTGGGGCCAGATTCATGGGATATTCCAGCTGCTTTGGAGCAATCCAGTGACACAAAGCAGTAGTAAAACCCACTTTACTGGCCATTTAAGTCAAGTTTATGGCTGCTTTGCATCCCCAGAGCAGCTCAAAGAAGCCAATACCAGTGGAACTCATTCTGAATTTCTGGGCTTCGAGCTGAACTGCAACCTAACTCCAAAATCATCGACTGTGTCCATTCCTACTAGACATAACATCCTAACTCAGCATGTGTCTGTTCACCATCGTCTTTGTTTACAGCGCTATTGTAATGATCTAATTAGGAACTTAAAGTACTTTCAGTCAATTAACACTCCTTGAAACCTAAGGTTTAAAAAAAAAACCTTCAATGAGTTATGGTAAGTCTTCTGTAAAGAAATGTAGCATTTTCTTTCCAATTAATCCATTTCCCAGGATGCACACTGTAATTGCGAGCCCTGTAATATAGTATTGCCATTGCTAGTAGCAGGCTATAATCTTTGCACTGAGTTTGCAAGGCCTCAGGGTTGAAGCTCGCCAGGCTTGCTCTGTCTGAACTTTTCTTTACCTGCTGGTAACTTTGTTTTTCTTGGTTTATCTTTAACACCAATTTTTCTGATTTGCCAGGTATCTCTGGCTAATTTGTTTTACTTTTGTTTATCTTTGTATGGTACCTCCATGATTTTACAACTCTAACGCATAACAATGTAATGTAGAGAAATAAAGGCCCGGTATGACAGCAGAGCAGTGGAGAGATAGGATGCAGTGTAGAGGAATATCTGCATGGGGTGATAAGACATGTGGCACAGGCTTGGCACTCGAGACCCACAGCTATAAGCAACTCACCAACGGTCAGTTAAAGCAATGCAGACCTAGGGCTGGACAAAACTGGGTTTAGGTGTAACAGTGAATAAAGGCATAGTATCTAGCATACCAAAAGGGCACCATATATAGTAAATTTGTATGTAACTTAAAGCTGCAGACCCATGAGGAAAGAGCAAACATGTAAATACATGTTAACAAGCATAAAAAAAAAAGAACTCAAGTAGATTCTACAGTGAGGAAGAAGAAACCATCAAGATGAACATCATCTTTCTCCCAGTGAAGGACTCTAGATGCTGACAAGTCTGCATTGCACCCCCAACACCCTCAACAGCAGAATGAAACCACTGACCTTAGGACCCAGAGGAGCAGGGAAAGGTTGAGCATAATAACAGAAAAAGGGGTAGAAACTAAGTGTGTGTATAACAATTTTAACTATATTATTACTATTAATGAGACTTTCTGTATGAAAATATTCTTTTCTGAAGTAATTAAATTTGGACAAACGATTCTTGGACTGTACTGTAAAGATTTTAGTTATGACAACAATAAATTCCTGGCTTTATATATGAAGTGTGTTTCTTCCTTGCCCATAAACAATATTGTGAGCATAAGAACACATATAACAAATAATAGCCATCACCCACCACATCCCAGGATTTTGCAGAAATGCATTCGTTATTGAATGTTCTTGAAGACATTGAATATTATAATGATGAGTACCATGAGTACCATTAACAGACTGTAGTAGGGGGGGCTAAATGAAAAATTGTGGGGAAATTAATAACCCTGCACTTAGAACAAGGTTTGTATTTTATATGATAAATAAGGCTTGGGACTCAATACCACCTGTGAAGAGTAGAACAGTCATGAAGGACCAGTCATTCATTCATTAGGTGAAGCAGGAGTCTCTGGAAATGTAGCATAATGTTGTTGGCTGCAGAAGCTAAATTAAGGGTACACCAGGAGCCATAAATACAATATTTCCTGGTTTTTCAGTGCTTCATTTAGCAACCTTAATATTCTTTTAACCACAGGTATTTAGTGTACAGTATATACAATATCTGTTTTCTCATTAGATTTTTTTTTTCGTTTTCTGCCTGTCCCTTAATAGGGATGGATGGAGCAATTAAAACACAACTCCACTTCAGAGCATACTGCAAAACCCAAGAGGAGCTTCTGCCTCTCGGAGTGCCAGAGGGCATAGCTGGCAGCAGCTGTGCCATTTCTTCCAAAAGTGTTTTATATATATATATATATATTTATGAATATACTTTTCTGCAAGTAATCATTTGAGACGGACACTCAAAAGGAAGAAGAAACTATGACCTGATTTGTTCTCAATTGCCTTGAGTGTTTATTAGTACATTTAGGATATAGCCAAAACAGGTTTTGCAAAGGAAAGTGGAGGTAAAAGGGGACAGATTCCTTAATCTTCACAACCCCGGTATATCTATAAGGAAACACCCCACTATCTTGCCCATATTATCTCTGCATGTGAGTTTTGTCCAACGCTATACTCCCATCTCTGAGCCAATTTTCGCTGATTTTTTCCTCTCTTTTCTCTCATTGCCTTTTTTAAACAGGATATAAATGTGCTAGAAGTTGATTTCAGTCCTACTTTTCAACTTCAGTAATTTCAAGAATAATAGAGAAAAATTTGCCTATTTCCATTGTACATATATTGCACTGGGAGAAATTTATACCATACATTATCGAAGTCAGAACACCTAGAATTTAATTTAGGACATTTAAAATTGAAACTCATTCTGTTTTTCATTGGAAAGTTTGCTTCCTCTAAATCCTTAATAAGAAGTCCTTGGCTGACCTATGGACTAACTTATCCTATGTTTCAACTGAACATATTGCTTATTCAATGAAAAAGAACATTGATACGTTGTGGAAAACTCATCCAGCCAGAAAGCCCAACTAGAAGAGTATAGGAGTGTGAGCTACACCAAAGAGCAGCTCCTCTGGTTCCATGGGGTATCTTAGGCAGACACAGGTTCATGTTCAGCTAATCTGAAATACAAAGCCTTGCATCTCTTACGCAAATAAAATGTTTTGATTTGGGCTGTTCTGATTCCCCAGCTAAATACCTTAATATGTCAATTTTTACTTATAGCATACTGAATAATTCCAAACTTTTTTTGAAAATTGTAGTTTGATTGTTAAAAAAAATTATGTTTCTTCAAAAAATCACATTGAAAATTCACAACAAGCTCTATATTTGATCTATAACCAATGTCACATCAGACTTCATTCTACATCAGTAAAAGACAGGTAACTGAATGGACTGATGTCTTTTCCATAGATTTGCTATAATTTGGTTTATTAATTAATTAAAATGAATGAGAGTCTCCCCTCTCACTTCCATTATCCACCTCACTGCTTACCCATTTATTGTATTTTGTCATACTACAACACCAAGTTTTCTGTGGAGGCAAATGAGGTTTTGGGTTTTTGGGGAGATGGGGAGAATTATTTTAATTTACAGTATTTAGCTCTCCACAGCCCAGATGCCTGAGTGTTTCTATAGTCTTTGCTCCCCTAGTTGTTTCTATGGTTCCAAGAACAATCATAATGAAAGGAAATACACAATCAGTTGTACTTACTTATTTAAAAATTCTTCTTTTTCTACAGCACACTAAAAAACAACTATGAACCTCATGAGTACAACACAGAAGACAGTATTTTAGTGCATTTCATGTTCTATTATACTATCTTATTTAGCCCATACATCAGATTTTAAAATTAATGTAACAATACCATTTACTTAAATAAGCCATGCCACAAATACAGGAAAAAGCCATTGAGAAGGATTAACAGGGAGACAGCTTTTAGGATGTCTGCGTTAGCACAGTATATTACATTTAAAAATACACAAAATTAAGGACATCACGTTTCCTTTTTTATCGTTAGCTGTCTGATAGGCTATTTATTTCAGAAAATAGTGATTGAATACTGGCTGCCAGGTAATAAGCTTTCTCTAGTCTGTTATAGGAATTAAATTATCAGCAATCAGTAGCGCTCCTGGTAGCCATGTATTATGTGTACAACACACTAGCTGTCCTTTAAATCAAGATGTATCTTTTAATCAGAAGTATCTTCTATCCATAAAGAATTCAAAGTTGGTGCAAGTCCAAACTGAGTTAGAAATAAAGACAAAGGCCAACTCGTTCATGAGTCAGCATGACTGGTGCTGTTACAATTATTTTTATTTCTATGCACGCTGGAAAAGCACTTAGCAATCGTGATGTGGGGCAGGAGCCTGGGTAGGCTCGGGGCTCTACGGGGCAGTCATTCCCCTGTGCTCCCCTAGATGTTTAGCAGGAAGCATCCAGCAAGCTCAGTGCACCACAGTGTCCTCTTCACTAATTTCACTAATGAATGGGTCAGTCATCTTTTGGAGCAATGTGCCACACTGCCTTTTGCTTTCTCAAAGAAGAGGTTAAGCCTCTTGATAGGAACTCAGGAGGAGCCAGGACACCCTTCCTCACACAGCAGCAAAATAGCTCACCGAAGGCCTTTGTGGGGAGCAGGGTGAATTCAGGAGGAGCTGGGATCTGTGAGCCGCTGTACAGGGCAGCTTCATCAGGACTACCGCAAGCACTGCCAGCCGAGAGACCTTGCCTCACACAGGCATACAGTATCCGATTACCAGCATACCCAGATGGACGCAAAGGGCAGGCTTCTTTCTTGACATAAACAGGAGCTGGTCTAATGAAAAAGGGCAGTAGTACATATTAAGGCCATGGACCTCTTGTTTATTTGATGTAATCTTTTTTAAAGCACTATCTATAATTTTCTGTCTTTATGCATGGGAAAATTCATCTAGGGAAGAAATACAAGACTGGACTGAATCCAGAATCTGCTTATGCAGCTTCTTTGTCATGCCTACCATAAACAGTTGATCCCTGCAATCTGAAAAATGCATCCCACATATCCCAGATATGCATGAAGTAAACCCAAAACTCACCGATTTGAGGTGTGCAATAGGAAGGACTACTGTAGACTTACTCACTAATCTTACCCTAAATACTATCCACTTGTGTCTGTCCGAGACAGGATACCAGATTAAACTGGTGGTTATTTTAACTCTTCCCATGTTCCTGAGACTTGATCTTAAGATCTTCTTAGAGATGTTCAAAACTTGAAAGGACAAGGCCCCAAACAACCTTTTGTGTAGGAGGTCTGGACCAGAAAAACTCCAGAGGCTCCAACAAAAATTATTCTATGATTCTGATGTCTGGAACATTTTTGCATAAAGAACTGCAGTCATGAAACATGATAGAATGCCATTTCAGGGCTGGAAAACAGGCTTCAATGCAGACTTTCCCCACATCCTACATGGACACAGGAGGGTTTTATATTCTGCATTTTGTGTCTGCTTAACCATTACTTGGACTTCAGAAATAAGCAGTTTAGCCCAGTTCCAAAGCATCATTAGGGTATGTGTTGGAAGAAGGTGTTGTGCTTAGGGCTGACCATTCAATATGGATTTTCAGCTTTTACTAAAGGCAGATCCACATTCAGCCAAGAGCTCCTGGAGTAGTCATGTCTAACAAAACTTCACCATCAGGCTCAAATAAAGTCACACACTAACCGCTCGTTAATTGCTCTACAGACAGTACTTGCACTCATAGAAAACATAATAGCAAGCAATAGAATCATTAAGTGAGGGGCTAGGGAAAATTGAAGAGAAAGAGAGAAAGACAATACTTGCTATCAGACTGTGGTGCCAATAATGCCTGGTGTAGATGAGAGGCTGTAACAAGGGAAGCACAGGGATGGAAGGGATTGAGCTGAGAAGGAGGAGACCTTCAGAGACCTCAGGGGCTACACAGAATGGGGTTGCATCATAAACCACATCAGCTTGCTCCACAGACATGTTCAAAGGCAAGTGTGAGAAATGTAACTTCTCCCAGAGATAGAGGGGAATGCATCTGGCATGTGTCCATTGCACACTGGGTCAGGATCCCCGAACCAGATTTCAGCCCTCTGGGACACCTACACAACACAATCTAGTACCACAACCCCAGAATCATCAGATTCAGTTCTACGTAATATTATGTCCCATCCTCTTATCTGCTGCTTCTTATCTGCGTTGTCTACCCAGGCATAAGACCACTCCAAAGTGAGCACTCAACAGGCAATTCTGGAGCTGGTGTTAGTTCAGTGACCTATACAATTCATACATAGGATGACAGGATAATTTATCTTGGAAGGGATCTTAGGTCTCTAGTCCAACCTCCTGCTCAAAGCAGGGACAGATCTCAGGTCAAACCTGGTTGCCCAGGACTTTGTCCAGTCAGGTCTTGAAAACCTCCAAGGAACAAGAGACTGCACAACCTCTCAGGACAACCTGCTCCACTTCCTAGCTGTCCTCGTTGGGAAAAAGTTTATCCTTATACCCAGTCTGAACTTCTCTTGTTTCAGCTTGTGCCTATTGTCTCTTGTCCTCCCACCATGCACTGCTCTGAAGAACCCTGCTCCGTCTCCTCAATGACCCCTTACAGGCACTGGAGGGTGCTGTTAGGTGCCCCTGAGGCCATCCATTCTCCAGGCTGACTCAGACCAGCTCCCCCAGCCTGTCCTCAAAGGGCAAGTGCTCCAACTCTCCAGTTTGTCCCTGGCTTTCAGGTATTGGGGGACCAAAACTGGATGCAATATCTAGGTGTGGTCTAATGAGTACTGAATGAAGGGGAACAATCTCTACAGTGTTTTAAAGCAGAGATTCTTCGCTTCCACATCAACCTATACATCCTAACTCAATCCCAGCTGCTCTACATGATCTCACAGAGAGCAGAGACCAAAGAGGAGACAGCAAGATATCTCATGGTTCAGACATGGAGAAGTTACACCAGGTACATGGTTCTCTTTCTGGTGATCTGAAGAGCACTCTGTAGTTCCCTCCCCATGGAGCCTCAGAGGCTGTTTATTTTGCTGTATACCTGAAAAATTAGGAGAGGCATCTAATCTATTCATAGTCAGCCTGGAGTTCTTGTGTGTATCTTTGAAGTAGCACCTTCACCTTGTATAGTCTTGACTCCTCTCTCGGCACAAGGAGGACAGCAATACGTCTTCGCTTCATGAAATGCTCAGAGAAGTCTGGATGAGAGCACTCGCTCTCAAGAACTTGCTACTACAGCTATTATCTCAAGACACACTAAGAGGCTTTGGACAGAATTAGAAACCTGGAGGAAGAGAGAGATTTTGCTTGTTGGTGTCACTACAAATGCACATTATTCCATTTCAATACTATAAAGTCAGTACAGGATTAGGCCCCTTGTATTACACGTTCCTTTTCTACAGCACTTGCCCTGAAATCAGCTAAAGCAAACAAATAGAAATTCAAGACATTGATCACTCATCTTCCTACAGCCCCTTTGTGACACTCCATATGTTTTTTCCTGTGTAAGTCATTGCTTTCCACACAACTTGCATTGACTTCTTCCTGAAGGACAGCAAGAGAAAGACATCAAGAAGGGTCAGAGTAGTGGCTGCCCACAGCCATTTGTCATCCCCAGGAACTTCTACTGCTATTCCATGGAAGCCAGTGCACCAAAAGAAATCCCCAAATGGCTAGGGAAAAACACAAGGTGTCAAAACACCTAGTCCTATCTTTCCTCAGCTTTGAAAACTCTTCCAGTTTCTAGAGCAGCCATAAGAGAGCAACTGACTTTCATGCTGTGCACCCCAGTCACCCCCTCTGAGAATCCCCCTGCACGACATTTACTTTAATAGGTCTAATTATAAAGAAATGCACTTTTCAATCAGAACGGAAGAACCAGTAGGTTTTCTTCTTTAACATGCCAACCAGCTGTTTTGAAAGGTACATCTCTAATCTCTTTCTTTCCACATGTTCAAACAGATGAAAGTAATTTTGTGCTCAACTGTCTATAAGTAATTAGACTGGGATGTAAAGGAGTCTTTATGTATCAGTTCAGAAAGAGCTACACTCTTAGCATACAGAATAATTATTAGCAATCTTCTTCATCTGTAAGGTATACCTTATGCATTTTACATGAGTCCCCATTATTAACATAACCTGACTATCAAAGCTCCATTGAAACTAGTGTCTTCTTTTTCATGTAACTGACTGAAATTCCCCAGAAATACAGTAATTTGAAAACAGCAATGCTGATGATTTGTTTCAGCTGTAATTTGTTATTTTTTTTCTCTTCTTTGTTGTTTTCCTAGTAAAGACCTAAACCAGTGGGGCTCCAATATACACAAACAAGTGTTCTGCTTTTGCTACAAGATGGATATTAATATTCAGTGAGGGTCCTAGAATGCTGCCTTTTGTCAGATTCCCAGGCTAAATTCCCTTAATCTTATTAATTAGGAGGTCACAAAAAGAATACTTTATCGGGAAACAAAATGTGTGTTCTAAAGATTGCTTAAATCGTATCTATGAATTTACTAGGAATGATGATGGCAGAATACTTCTCTAGAATCCACCTCAGGACTGTGCTTGACATCTCTGTAAATGGGGTAGGGCAATTACTGATAAGTCAGAGGGGCAGAGGCATCTTTTGAATCCTAGCTATTAAAAAAGTTGGATCATCTTTCATGAGAAAAGTGAGAGCTTTGGGACTGGGATTGTACCCAGTATAAGGAAAGCTGGAGAAGGAGCATACACCACTTTAGGGTTTGCACCCTTACATGTAGGTACAGGCAAAACTGAACCAGGTTGGAAGGAATGCACTGAAAGGCATGGTACTTTCTTTTCATCTTGCATGGCAGGCATTTTTTGAAAGCAGATTGCTTCCTCAAAGTAAATCGCTCATGCTACAGCTACATATCATGACCACGTCTTTTCAAGAAATGGAGTCACAATTTTCGTGGAAATAAAGTGCAGTTTTAGTTTCTCTAGAATCACAAGGTGTCCTTGGGAAGTGAAGTCTGACTGTTAGCGTTTTCACCACCAAAGACAGAGGAGAGATGGTTATTTGCAGGCAGAAGATTTGCATCATGAGAACAGCAGTAGAGAGTCCAAAACCACCATTCTTTCTGTCACTGACAGAGAAGCAATATTTTGTCCAAGCACACATCAGAGGGACTTGAGCACACATTAGAGGGACTTGGCCTAACCTTCAAGGAGTGTTCTGCATGTCAGTGCAAGTGACTTAGACACACTATGTCTATCCCTAGAGTAAGGCACGCTCTGTGAGTACAATCAGACGTGAAACACTTTTCATTTGTTATTTTGATGTATATAGCACTGACAGGAACTGTACTCTACAGATGTGTAAGAACAGCAGGCTCCTGCCCTGAAGAGCTAATTGTCTAAACAGACCAAAAAGCCACAAAAGACCAAAATGAAACTGAAAAGCAAAGTGAAGATATGGCTATTTGTTATACAACTTGTTGCAGTTGTGAGAAGTGGTCCAGCAGGACAAAGTCAGGACAGTTATCTGTCAAATCCACACCGTGATGAAGGTGTTTCAATGAAACGCTGTCATGATGGATCAAAACATTATCCCACTGCAGCTCAGTTCAGCCTGGCCAGTCATACACTGAAGAGCAAGAACAGCAATACACCAGACATACACATCTTAAATGTGCTGGGAAAGGCTTGACAAAAGCCCAGAGGTGGACTCAGCCCACTCCTAAATGGCCTTGTGAGGGAGGAAGGAGATGCACAGCCTCGGTGGGGTAAGCTGATGGTAGACCATGTGGCACACTCACCACCAACTCCCAAAACAGACACACACTCTACTCTAACTAGTCTCTTCCTGACAAACCTAAGATATTTATTCTGTTTACTAGCTAGATGCACGCACCTCTGGTACATACCCTGGTAGAAAATGCAGCAGCAGCAGCACAGGAGCATGTCTGCAACTGAGGCAGCTCTTCACAAGACTGATTTTCAAAATTAGAAGTTGTGCACAGAAGGGATCCACCACAAACCAAACCAAGGGGGTTGGAAATATTACCCTATGATTAAGGTGAGAAGGAAGCATTGTATTTGCACAATTTGTATCAGTGAAGGTAAAAAATGCTCTAGATTTAACTTTCAGATAGATAAAAGATTACTACTCACTACACAGGAATGGAGATGTTGCGATGAAAATAGCATCAGGCATGCATTTTTCCATTAGAAATCAATTAATCTGTGTCTGCCCCAGAGTTCAAGTCACGTGACTTCATGCATAACACTTAATGCATTCAAGACTGCAACATAAGTATCCCATGGAGACACAAAAATATGGAAACAGAACAGGGCTGGAACTGTGATTATGTCATGTGTTCTTACCCTTCACATTATTAGTTTTCTCAGAGACCAAAGGTGTGTATGATACATTACAAATGTTCTCTCTCTGCAAATATCCCAAATAATAACTTCCATATTATAGAGATGTTCTTGGATATTGGAAGCACTTAGGAAAGATTCCATTCCCACTTTCTCTGGAATGTCCTTCCTAGGTGATTCCTCTTCTCGCATAGACTCCTGAACATTACAGAGGCCATAATAGAAAAGATCACAGTAGCTGAATATATGAAAAATATTACGTTGTTAGAGGACAAAATTACCCATCACCTTCACCTGAATAGAATTTCTTTGCTTTGGTAAGTCATTCCCATTGATTCTAGGAAGCAATGTTATTGTTTGTGTCCACTATTACTTGACTACTTTGCTAAAAGATTGGTTATGCGGTGAGCACCAAGCTATGCAAGGTTTTTCCATCATTGCTCACAATGGTATCACTAGAGATCTGGAGATTTGGTCCCACTGTACCTCGTCAAAGAGCAAATAAATGTACTGGGGCACATTCCCTGGGCATGGGGAGGTGTCAGAGAAGCCCCCAAGAACCTGTTCATGGGGTCTGCTCTCAGCTGGCCATGCCCTAGCATATGCCTATCCTTACAACAAGAACAGGGTCACAGGGTCTGCATCTCTTTTGTCCTAAAATAAATGCTGCTAAAAGGGCAGTGAGAAAGGGTAAAGGAAAGGCAAGACCTAGCCAATCACTACTAACAGGGACTGGCTAACATAGCTGTTCAGCCACATCAGAGGGAACATGTCAAGCCTCTGAAACAACATGGCTAATTGCCCTGATAGCAACTCACCTCCACAGGGATCTCCAAGAGTCATCAGGACCCTCTGAGACAAGACGTGCTTGAAGACAAAACCCAAAGAAACAAAGGACAAATAAATAAAACATATAAACCCTTCCCCAATCACAGAATGGCCAAAGACCCCATGATGGATGAGAACTTCACTAGTTCTGGCTGATTTAACACAAAGGTGCTCAGCTGCTGTGTGGATGTCCTAGAACAGGCAGAAAAATGACAAAATACCCCACACATACCATGACATCCTTGTGGCCGTTCAGCTGCTATGTAAGACTGGCTTCTATGTTGGATGGTGCCCTAAAGCTCATTCCAGATACTGTGGACTTACAGAGCTGAGTAAGTTGCATAGAGTAGGTGAGTAGGTCATTAAACTGGGAAAGATGGAAACAGTAGGTATGCAGAATAAGTGTAAGCCACAAGGGAAACCTAATTTTTGCCTTGACACACACCTCTAGTATTAATTGTGCTATCTAGATAAAGTCCTAATAAGTCATGGGTGGTTTCTGAGGATATTTTTCATTATTAAAAAAACATTTTTTTATTTTAAAAGCTAGGATCCTTGTTTATTGCACCCAAGCAAGAAGAGGCTCTGCAGACAGGTCCAGCAGATACTAATCTTCTCTTAAGATTATTCTTTGCCAAAAAATGAGTTGTTCCTCTTCCTCTTTTTTTGTTCACATTGTGGCTTTTCCTTGTGTTTGCCCATTTTGCATGATATGAATTATACTAAGAATGTACATCATGGGAATACATCTCTCGTTGGAGAGAAACTGATTTTTCTTTCTTTTTTTCATTCTTTTAACTGAGGGTCTGTGGCTGTTTATTTTGCTTTCCCATCATGATTTTATGATGTATAGCAATCTTTCCATTTGTTACACTTTTAAATATATAAATAGCATGTAAAACAATGAGCAAGATTCACCAGGAGGCTCTGGCTGCCTGCTGCTGCTGTAGTGAGTGGATGCATCCCAAAGCCCCCGCGTGTTGGTTCAAAACAAGGTGATGAGCTCTCTGACCCCAGTCCAGCAAAGCTCTTAATTCCAATGGATTTGTTCCTATGTTAAAAAAAATGTCTTTAAGTGGTCTTTTGGATTAGAGATTCAAGTCCCTGTGTCCCTGCTCCTCAAGCCCATTACTCACAAGCATCCAAGCACAGAATTAGATGGACAGTTGTGTCCTCTCAGTTTTAGGTCAGAAGATGATCAATTTTCTGTAAATTACACAAGGAAACAGAGCCAAACATGTATTATCCCTTCTCATTCCCAAGAAACAAAATAATGCAGAATATATGAAATGGAAACAAAACTTTCCATTAGCATCCTGTCTCCTGACAATAAAACTCACCTGTGTGACATAACAACTACCTTGCCTTTTGAAAGCTCTCAGCTGTAGTTTTCCCCACTGAGATCACACAAACTGAGGTCCAGTCCTGGGACATCTCAAAGCAGGATTTCTGATGCTCTTTCTGAGGAAGGTGGAGCAGAGGCTCCTGGCTGGGAGCTGAGACGCCATGTGTGAGTGGGCAGTGCAGGCAAGCACCACGGTGGGCAGGGGGGCTCCTCTCTTCCACGGGAGAGAGCTGGAGACAAGAAGAAAAAATTACACCACAATACTCTTGCTTCAACCCATTTAGCTGTGGTCAAGTGGGCAAGCCCATTTTCTGTTTCTGTGGAGAAACTTGTCTCAGCTACTGATGGTGACAGCAGAGTTGTGGAAATAAAACAACCAGGTACCAGCACTGGTTCTTTGTTCTCAGTAGCATAATAAACACAAGTACCTTCGCTAGTAAATAAACAGACTGTTGAAGCAATTCTTTTGATCCCTGTGAAAGCCCCATGTTTAGCAAACATTTGCTCTTGATTGCTCCATTATGGGTTCAAGCTCTTTCCAGGACACGTCATTGATCTCGTCTCTGAGTTTTCATCAGTGCTGTACTTAATTGTGAGGAACGGTCTGAAAGAAAGTATTGCCAGTTCATACTAACCTCCTGAGTTCAAAGGAGGGATATGCTTCCTCTCAGTTGTTTGAATGTTCACTCTTCATTTCAGGTTGTCTTTGAAATTCACTTTGCTTCTTAGGGCTTGTTTTGTTTTGGGCATTTTTCCCCTGTAGTACACAGCCCATAAAGAATTCAGAAGAAACCAAACTGCAGTGAAGAAAAAAACTAGAGCAAAAGCATAGTATTTTATCCATATTGAATTCTTTGCTGTCTACTGTGTTCTCTCTCTGTCACCTGAAATATTGTTCCTCCCTGGGAAAAAAATATTCAACACAATTTTTAAGCAGCTTGGTTTTATTGGGAAAGGTGATGATGAGTTAGTGGTAATATGAGTCAGTCTGAATGCTTTCATGTGTCATGTCTCATCCAGAACTCTGGTTTCCTTTTTCCTCTGAGAATGTATTTACAAGGAATGCACTTTTCTCATCTTCATTTGTGCACACTACAAAAAACACCTCATTATTTGATAAGTTGGCAACTGTCTGTACCCAGGACTGAAAAACAGACTTCTTGGGGGAAAGAGGTGTTTCTGGCAAAATTGCACACCTGCTCAATGAATGAGTAAAGATTAATGCTAGCAGCCTCCTTGCATTCAGTTTACCCACATCTCCTTAGAGCAGTTGTCTTTGATAATTACTGCTAGAATGTGCCATGATCCCATCAGGCTTTGCAGGACATCAAGGCTTTGTCTCACTATCAAGACACTCAACTTACATGCACCCCATCCAAATTGAATCATCTAATGGAAGCCCCTACTCCGGGAGCTCCTCACTCTAGACCCCCTTCTAGTGAAATGGAGACTGTCATCTTCACCGGTAAATCGAAACTTAGGAGGGCTGAATCGTTTTCCAGAGGTATGTGTTTCTCTCCATTTTCTGTGGAGGGGATCTCAGGGCACTAAGCTAGCTTAAGCACTTCTGTTATGTGCCTAAAGTTACAGATGAGGAGCCTGGGGCATAGAATCTACCCAAATTACAGCCTGACAAACTGAGGGAAGATGCCAAGTACCACCTATGTTGGCAAGTGGATGAGGAGCACCAAAGAGTGGATATTAGAGAACATTAAGACAAAAGGTACTTTATGTGCAGGCTAAGGATGTAAGCCACCTCTCTTTGATTTCTTACCCCACCACAGTCTGGTTCTGAAATCTTTAGTTGTCTCTTTCTTGGGTCCTCACTTGTAAAATGAGGAGTAAAGCTTCTCTTCCCTGAGAGTAAGTACGTTACAGATCACAATATGGAATACAGAGAAATCCTATGGCAAGAGTTTTGAATGAGAAGAGGTATCTACATTTCCTTAAAATAGATGGATGAAATAGGACTATAGCTCTGCAAAACTGGCTTATTGCATCATTTCAGGAGTACATGAATCTTTTAAAAGCAATAAAGGACAAACTATGCCTCCAACAGCACCTACTTCTCAAAGAGGGTACCTGCAACACCATACCGTAATCAGAGCTAAATGCAAAGACATGAGTTGTCCCATAGTGCGTATAAGCCAGTGTAAATTACATGTCATGGACTTTGTATAGTTAAAAAACAGAAGTGGAAGATGGGAAAAGGAGAGGGAAGTTCCATCTTCATATTTATTTTGCTTCATAAATATTAATTCTCCCTATGACCCTCTCGTGTCCTGGCACAGAACTGTGCTTTTTCATTTTACCATTAAAGAATGTCACATCATAAACAACCAGTTTCAACAGACATGCATAAAATCTCACATTCAGCTGAGCCCATAACTTTCTGTGAATAATCAAGTGCTCTATGCAATAATTTTTAAACTGATAATTATGCACTATTTGATCAGCTTGTATGTTTATACTAGACAGCTGATTAGCAAACACTACAGTGTTTACTCCTTTTTCTTCCATGGTCTCTCTCTCTCTCCGTGCCCCCCCCCCACTTATGTGGTTCCCTACTACGACAGTGTCTAAGTAATTTCTATATATTTAAAAACAGAAATAACATTGCATTTCTTAATTTCTTTCTTTCCTTCTTTCTTTCTTTTCCCATCTTGATTAATTTATAGGTTGGTCAATTATTTATATTATAGTCATTTTGCCTTGAGAACAAACAGGTTTTCTACAGTAAATGCCTGTGGAATTTGAAAGCTAAGGCTAAAAAAACTGACTTCTGCATCTGTTTCTGAAAAGGCAGGAACCACCGCCTGTCCTCTTGATGGGATAGAAGGTTCCGCAGTGTTTCTGCTCTACCTCTTGAGGACATTCTCTGCCTGGGAGCTTCCCCTGCTAAGTAAAGTCTTGCTGGCCCTGTGGACCTTATCTGCCATGAGAGTTCCTGCTTAAGGAGACTCAGTCATCTCTTGGGAAAAGAAATGCCCTCCAGTCATCCTGGACATCTTCACACCATAGATACTGTAGCTTACTCTACATTTAATACCAGCAGATAATAATTTCATAAGCAAAATGGGCACAGGCATCGAGGTTTCTTTACCCCCAGCATCTTGCTCTCCCAATAGCATTCTGCACCCCTAAAGGATCCAAAGACTTCACATCAGCTTAGCTATCTGAAGGTAAATGCATTTAATACAGGGAGGACATTGTGCAGGAGCTGCAGTCCCCAAGCACCTCTTCCCAGTATTGCTTTGGCATAACTTTAATCAGCTGCTCTTGGCTGAAGGCATAGAAACAAAGTGGGTTGATCACTCAGCACTGTTCTCTGACTCACCAAAGTGCTATTGCTGAACTCATCTTCTGGTTTTCACTATGCACAAGCACAAGGGAGAAAGAAAGAGCAGGGCTGCCCTGCTCCTGCGATAGTGTCAGTCTAAAACCAAGCCATAACATCCACTTAGCGCCTCTTTAGAAGAACTAAATGGATTTTGTAAATTCCATTGGTAAATTAATGCTAGTGTTATTCACATAAATCTTGCCATTAAAATGATTTACCTCAACTGTAGCATTATTAATGTTCAGTAAATTAGGTCCATAAAATGACATTTGCCATGCCATTAACTGAAGATAATCCACAAAGCTCATTTCTAACCCCCTTTATATTTTTTATAATGTCCTTCATAAACACTACTGTAGCTCTCTTAGATGCATGCAGTCATCAGTATATTGATAGCTCTGACACAGCATACGCTTCAGATCAATTACTGAATCAGGAGACTAATTTAGACAATCTTTACTTGTGGTCAGAAAAAGATTCATTATTTATGAGTGCAAACAAAACTGTATCATTGTTCTTCAATTCAAAACACATGTTCCCTGGAACATCAGCCACCTTCAGACTTTCTTTAGTCAAAGTAGATTATAGCCCTGGAAAATGTTGGTAATTTCAGAAACTGGCTGAACAAACATCTTTCAGAAATGAAAACAGAGCCCTTGAAGCAACCAAGAAAACAACATTATTTAAAAAGACTTTACAGGTTGGCCAAAAGATAGATCTCACAAAGCGTTATAAGCTTATTAATGTCTTTCTTCATGGTTATATATACTAAGCATTTCCATTAAAGCCCTGTGGTGGCTGAAGTCCATTCACAACACCTACAGTTTTATTTGAAGAGAAAAGGTCTTAGAAGGTATAATTAATTGGTCTGATCTCTCAATTGCTTGATTTTGCAAATACAAAAAAATTCAAGCCTAATAGTAGCATTACCATTCCGTGAGATACTAAGCATCCTCTGCTCCCACTAATGACATGAGGATGATGTCATTGAACCATGTCTCTCTTGATGGATTCGCAGAGCAGTTCACTTGTAGATGACCTCACTGCACTGGGATAGAAGAGCTCTCACCCACCTAAGAAGAGAATGAGCCACATGGAGAAATATCCAATCAAGAACAGCACTCCATTCCATAAAATAATAGTTTCAATTATAAGAATAAAAATCTCTGTCTTCCTTAGGTCAGTAGTGGGGCTTTATAACAAAATGACAAATTATTTTTACAGTGTCCATTCTGTGACAGCAAAAGGGATGCAAGCAGTATTCGCAGTGAGTTTTGCTTGTGATTACCATTACTTGAAGCTACCTCAGGACAGAAACAAAATCAAGAGGATCATGTTCCGTCAGTTTAGGAAGTTACTGCCTGTCAGCTGCTGATAACTGGCCCCCATGTAAAATGCAGTATTTAGCTATGCTTGCATTCCCCTTCTGCTTCAGCACAAAATACAAGTATTCAGCCTGAAGAATTCACATAAGTGCTTTAGTTGTTCAAGCGTGACTCAAAGAAGACGTTTGGTTGCATCCTATTAAACTGTTGATCTCTGATGGAGCTCCTGTCAGAAGACCACCTTCTAACCTTCCATCCAACTGTGCATTGCCAAGTTTATGCACCTATTCATGTTAACAGAGGAAATAGCAAAGTTTCACATTTACCTTTTCTTAATCACTTTCAAAAAGGAGGAACCAATCATTGGAAAGCATTGTATTGACAGCTTTGTTACCTACCTAGCTATAACTACCCCAAAAGAACATGATCAGCCTCATCATACTTAAATTCATTACATCTACAAGGCAGAGTTAATTAGTTCCCAAAACCAGGTCAATCTTTTTGCTCCAGTCAGACTCTTCAAACAGTGCAAGCATGAAATGGCTGAAGAGTATTTCTGTAGTGAACTCCAGGAGCTGGCAGGAAATCTTAAAAGGGGTAGATTGCCATACCAGCCAAAGTGCAGATATCAGGATGGGCATGGAGTGCTGCCCTTCCTATACCAGAGGCACCAGCAGTCTTGAGAAATACAAAACAAAGAAGAGGCTACAAAATATCCAGAGATTTTTGGATGTTCTGCAACACAAAATGTGTTCTGGCTTCACCCTACTGAGTTCAGGAACCGACTGCTGCCCTCCGTGGGCACACTTTCAAGTAGAAGGGCTTTATGTTGCTGCCATGCCTTTGCTGAACTTCTTCTCTCCTTTAGTGAGGAGAATTTAAGCTTGCAGCCCCTCATGAAATGTGTCTAATGTCCACCCGCTCACATACAGAAATCATAAAACATTGTCAGGCATAGTATTTTTAGAACATGAAAGTAATAGAACATGAAAGTCATGATTGCCACAACAGAAGTCCAGCTTCAGCTCTAATTAATAATGTATGCTGCCCCAGACACTTCTTGCTTTCTATATGTGACGGCGTGCTTCATGCGATGTGCAAGCTAGCTTGATCCGATTCTTAATGAGTACAAGATGCTGTTGTGGCTTTTGTTACCTGTTCTTCATTAGTTATTAGTAACAAAACACTAAAATTTATTGGGCAAGACTAGTTAATTGAAGGAACAAATATGAAAAAAACAGCATAGTCCTTTATATACAAACTATACCAAAGGGTTATTTGCATTTTTATTTTGAAAACAGAATGAAATTTTTAAAACTCTTCTGTGGTAGAAGAGCTTAGAAGACAAAAGGAATTATTAGAGGTTTCCATATATCCAAATCCTCCTGAAACAGAGTATAAAGTTTCCTTGAAAAACATGCAATACTTCAACTTTGCCAAAAAAAATTACAAATGGCCCAATAATCTAAGCTTTACACCTTTAAAGGTTAAACTTTGTTTTACTTATGGATTTTTACTGTTAAAAAAAGAGAAAAAACAGATTTTTATTGGTATAAATCTCAGCCAGCTCTTGTAAAATTTTTAGGCTCACTCAGTCAGCCTTACGAGTAGGGCAATACTTGGCTCCTTGCAAAAGCATTAGTGAAGCCTGGCTTTACTCCTTGAAAATAACTGGGCTCATTGTGGACCTCAGTAGTGAGATGTAATTATAAAACTGAAGTTTTATTAGCCCATTGATGAAATGCCAGCCATGCAGAAGATATTATAGACTACATAACAAATATCAGAGGTTTGATTTTTTTAAGTCTTGCATATACAATGTTATTGTATTGTCATTTCTTTAAGCTATTGTAAAATCATTATTGTATATATATCCCAGTCAAAGAATCTAATAGTGTGACTGTTATCATCATCACTCAGGATGATTGTATGCAAAATGGGCAGTCATTTGCACCTCCTGTTGTGCCTTACCCGTGCTATCCTATCTGCACACCTTGTGATATTTGACTGTTTTAAATAAGATACATGTAGCCTTACTCTGCTGGCAGTTACATCAGTGCGAGCTCAGTGAAGCCAGCTGCGTTGCAACAATGACTGCAGAGCTTGGTTCAGTTTCTCCTCCTGTCCTAGAACAAAAGGAGTACAAGCTATTTTTAAAACCTACATTTTCACTTGTTCTTGTATTGATAATCTCAAGGCAGATTTAGTACCTCACTTGTAGAGTTCAACTCAGATATCTAAAGATAACCCTGAAGCAAGCTTCCATATCGCTAATATTCTTCACGTATTATTTTGCTGATCCCGAGAGGGAATCTATAATAATACAAAGGGAATCTGGAAGAGTGAAACTGCAAAAGAAATATCCTGTACTTGTGGTCTTGAGAATGAAAAACAGCATTAGAAGTGTTTAGCCTTTGGCCAACACAAAACTTGTGGCCCTGAGCAGCCTTTTACAGAAAAATTAGATGCATAAAGGAGAATCAGAGGAGTGATTAGAGCTGTTTGTATTGGGAGTTGCATCAGCTCAACTCAATCCATTTTTTATCATTCTTTTAATTAACCAGGTGCAAAGGTGCACGTGAACAATTTTATACCCGCTGAAAATCTAAGTTTAGTGAATGGCAGCTAGGAAGAGATTTAAACTGAAACAAACAGAACTTAGGCCAAAGCACCATCCATATAGTGCAGTATGCATGTTGGGGACATTATGACAAAACAGGCTTCTCACCCTTTCTTTGTGAAGGTCAGCCTGGAAATATGAAACACACGTGAGCAGGGAGGGTCCACTCAGAGCCAAAGCTCATCTTCCAGGCACTCTGCCAACAGAGAGAGTTACACGGGGCAATAGTGGTGAGCAACCTTCTGGAGATCCCGTTTTCCCCATTAAGTTCAGATGGAGCCCATATAACTAGCTTGGCATAGATACTTTAACTTTAGACAGTTAAAGCTGAATGAGACTAATCCAAACCAAAATTAAGTTACCTCTTAATGGATGGAAATCATCATTTTAAAAGTTATGATGCCGGAGGCAACCCAAGGAGGCTGACAACGGGCTGCTGGTTACAAAGATCAGTGTGTTTCCATGAAGCACTAAATAAACAATAGGAGATGGAAGAGGCCTGCATTCCTTAAAAGGACAAGACGTACAAAAAGTAAACTCAGGGTTTTAAAAAAGAAAAAAAAGAAAAACAACTAAGAACAGAAAACAAAGCAGACTGTTTCTAAAAGTAAACTTGAATCACCAAATGTGTTTAATGTAAAGAACCCAGCATGTGGCTGCATCAGAAATATACATTAAGGAAAAAAAACTTGTGTCTGGAATAAATTTCCAAACTATTTTGTTTCCTTTAATAAGAGAACATAGAATATAGAGGGGGGGGATGGGGGACATGACTCTGACACCACAGCTCTGTCTTTTCTCAACTGTGCAAAAAAGATTTAAGGGCTGAAAACATTTTAGAGTAGTCCTAGGGGGGAAAGGACCTGGATTTACCCATGTAACTTCAGGAATTTAACTGAAGCATCTACTTGCATGAACTCCTCTAGTTAGGGTCCTTCTGACAAGGTACTCATCTCCAGGATACAAGTTCTTAGATGGACTACATGTCCCTTTGAAGGCCTGTAACTCTTTCCACTCATCATAGAGGGTGCTTGTGGTGAGGACACTCCTAGCAGTCACCAGAGATAAGTAGTTTATAAGTAGGGATGAATACCAAACCTAGAACCAAACCATCAAACTGGTCTTGAGAGAGCACAGAAAACCACTGCTGGTTTCATGTAAGTACTGATGAACGGCGTCTGTACATCGCTGTACCTTCAGCAATGACACTGGCACACCATTCCCTCCAAGCTAGGAAAAATATCAGAGTAAATGCTGCAGTCTTTTTAGGTCCTTGACAAGGAAAGTTAGTTGCTGCTTCCTGCAGGCCGTACAGCAGCCCAAGATCAGCATTTTCCAAACAACTCAAAGGACAATCATCAACAGAAAGAGAGAAATAGCTTATCTGGAGGACAGCTACAAAATATAGGATATGTCTTCTGCTCATCTATCTTACCTGTAATTTGCTATGCATTTTATGGAGCACTGTTATGTTCCTGGCAACCTGTAACTTGCCATTCTTTGTGCTGGTTTTCTATGCGCTGAGGATGATTTTTTTGTGTGATAACTTAGACTTTCTTTCTAGATGAATTTCTGCTTGAAATACCATAGAGAATTGTGCATAACTGCTTGATTTGCTTGTCGTTGAATACCATATTTTGTGTAAGGTAAAAAAAAATCTGCTCTCTGGCCAATGCTTTTCAACAGCTTTGCCAAAAACATTGGCATAAGAGTCCCCAAATAACATAAAAATGAGTTGGAGAGTAAAATGCTATTAGCACCAGTATACTACACGGGCTGACCGGAAATGCACTTTTGTTCTACTCAGATCAAATTGAAATACTACTGCAAATTTTACAAGCTACATTTTTCATCAAAATTCCTGCAAAACGAATAAAAATAAAACCATAGTACTCATCTCCCTACATGGATATCACAAGCCTTACTTCTACATATTGGTATTTTACCTGATAACTTAACCATTAAATGTCAGATTGGGCATGTGGAATTATAACAACATTGGAAAATTTGATTCCATATAATTTCTCTAAAAATATACACTCTTCAGTATACTGTAGGATAACAACACATATGGTGTGCTTCCAAGGCAATGACTTAGTTGGCTTGGTAGTACATAAGCAGACTTGCTGAAAGTTTGAGTATCTAGCTTTTACTGAAAAAGATGGCGCTGTGACCAAGCTGGAAAAAGAGACTATATGGAAATGCATGGCTTTTAATCCTAAAAGTCTGACCTTAAATTCACTGCTCTTTTTGAAAACAAAATGACACCCAGACAGTACAGCACATGCAGCAGCGTATTCTGTGTATGTCACCATCTTCGGGGTGAAATAAGAGCAGAGGGTGAGAGCGTTCGTCAAGCATGCATCTTCCTGGGTTTTTCAGAAAGCAACCGTAGCGAGCCAGCCTGCAATCACCAGGTTGTAGACTGGAAACTAAGTGGTGCTGCAGCCATGTGGCATTATAATCAATACTAGTTTGCAAGACTTTGTTCTTTCCACTGAAATGCTACTTCTACATGACTGAGAGATGCAGGTGATTGATAAGAATAGATTTCCTGGGGTACCTTGCATTCTTTCTTTCCTTCCAAAAAGACTGCTTTGAAGTGAGCAGCAGAGAGCTGTTTTGAGTGTTTGGGTCTTTGGTAGTCAGGTGCAGAAATTGTCCCGCTCATTGCCCTTATGGTTATGCTTTAAGCGTCTCCACACCCACATTCAGTTAAACAGTTTGTAAATTATTTGTAAAGCAGGAGAGACACAAGTTTGCGCTAGAGAAGGGTGCGGTACCAGCAGTGCATGAAACTCTGCCATGTAGTTTTAGCGTGAGGTTCTGTATGTCGTTTGCACTTCTTATTCACTGGGTTCAGGTCCAACGTTTCTTTGAACAGTTTTAAGGGTGAAGTAATCTGTCCTGTGATCTGTTCCACACCTCACACGTCTTACATTTTATTTGCGTTCATAGTTGTACAGTTCAAAAATGTTGGCATATACTTCCTACTGTTAATGCTAATATTCTGACTTGCCATTTCTGCTTTCAGTAGACCTGGGAGTGTTGTTACCAGTCCTGAGCATACTGAGCCTCTTTCAAAAACTCTCCCAAATGTTTTCTTTAAGTTTTCTGTATCTGCAACCAAAATAACCGAGTTGGGGCAGTCCAAGAGAATCTGTGGGTTGACCTACTTGCCCACATCCTTTCCAGCAGAGTGTTTTCTGTTTCTCTTTTTAAATTTGTATGTTGATACACAACATAAAAAGCAATCTTAAATGTATATCAAATATTGCAGATGGGTAATGTGGCAGAATTAATTTCCTGACCTTTTGGTAAAAAAACTTTAACATTTTACAAATGTAAGATCCTATATTAATTTCACAACTACCGCGAAGGCTCCTATTACATTATTACCTGGGAATATTCCAGTAGATTTTTACAGCATACCAGCTGCACTGGAGAAATAAACAAGAATGCCTCTAACACCATAAATTGGGAACTGGAGGAAGCATAATTCATATTATTCAGATAAACCATAGTTTAGATAACACACCTTGAGCCAAAAGATTATACGAACAATTCTTTAGAATATATTATAAGTTACTTTGTGTGTGAGAAATGTTGAAAAAACATTAAGGAGCTCAGCCTATGTAAATTTTTTCACCAGTTTTACAGGTATAAATGAAAATGTCAAGTGCTTCTAATAGGTTAGTTTATGGGACTGTGGTAAGTATTTATAGAGATTGGTCTGGATGCTTTTCCATTAGGTACAGTACTGTACAGTTTTTGGCTCATACTTGAAGGAAGTTATAAACCAAAGTGGGTTCCTCATTCCTCAGCTTTTGACATATTCTGATTGCAAAACATTTGGGGTTTTACACGATTTATTGTAAATAATCTCTCCTATAATGTTCACAGCACAATAATTCACAACCCTGAGGTAAGAGAGTTCTGCAGAAATGACATTATACGGAAGATAACTTTTCAGAATTTACCATTTGCACACCATGTTCAGAATCTATAACACATGTAAAGTGGTCAAATCCTCATCTTTCAAATATTTTTTTCTATCATTTTGTGGTATTTTATTAAAAATAGTTACAGCCAGCTTAATAGCTTGACTGATAACTCAATATGTTACCACATCCCACAGCAGTATAAATTGGAAGTGGGGAAACAGGACAGGTTCTTGTGTATAAGATGCCTAGCACTGGGTGCTGCGTACTGAGAACAGGCTTGTCATGTCTTAACAGCAGATGAGACAAAAGGAGAGGCTAACACAAAGGAAAGGTACATGCCACTAAAGCTATGTTGTTAAAATGACACATTTTCTCATACAAGAAAAAATTGTTTGCTTTTACTAACCTTTAAGTCAAATCTGGAGTCAGCCATTTTCCCTTGTATTAACCTGTTTTCACCTGTCTTTTCTCACTGTTCCGTTTGAAGGTGAAATTACGATAAGTTATTGTTATTAGTATTTATAATGGTAAAAAGAACATTCTTACAGTTGAATAATTGGCGTTAGAATCTGAACAGTTGGGTCCTGTTCCCAGGTTTATGACCAACTCAGGGTATAAAGGGGAATGTACACACTTAATTAAAAGACTTCTTTTCCCAACCCTTTCCACCCAAACCCCTATGTCTGGAATTTAAAAAAGCTGTTAAAGAAACTTAGATTCCTGAGCGCAAATCCGTTATAACTAGTCAGTAACAACCGTAGTAAGATGCCTATTCCCTTTAAGGGGAGGAGAGGGTTGTCTATGAGAGGCAACCCACACTTAAAGCGTTACAAAGGTAAAACTTTAAGGCTTTTGTAGCCCTGGAGGAGATGAGCACCTAGGAGAGAAACAAGGCAGATTCTGGGACAGATGCTGTGGTCCTCAGGAATGGCTACTGCTTGGGCAAAAAACCCAAACCAGTCTCTTTGAGACCCTATGACTTCGGTAGTCTTATGACAGAGGCTTTGGTAAGACTCATCTTTCCTGCACTTGCTCCGTGTTTTATAAATGTCTGTCATCCTATGGCAGATGTTGCAAGGGAAGGATCTCTGGCTTCACCACATTCTGCAGGGAAGGTCCAAGCTTCCCAGGAGGCAGCTGGGTATCCTGGTTTAAGGCTACAGATATCCTGGCTCAACGCTGCCCCAACAAGGAGGGCAAGGACACTCCTGAGCCAGGGGAAGCCTACCTGAACCAGCACACTCCCATTAAGAAAGGCTGAACACCTCTGTGCCACAGCAGGTGGTCTGCCTGGATCAGCGCAGCTCCCACAAGGAGACATGGGACTGCAGAGGAGAACAAATCTGCACTTGGGGAAATAACAAACTCAGAGTGGTCTGACTGCAGCGATTTATACTCTAAAGTCCTAGGACCGGAGCTCACAAAATCTTTACAGGCAAAGATCAGTGTTATCAGACAATATCAGCTGTTCATGGTAATCAACATCCTGAGCACAACTTAGCAACATTGTTTAGTGCGGCTCTAAATCATCAGCTTTCTTCCAAAGGAAAAGTCTTTACAGAGCCTTCTTTATTTGCTAGCTAATGAGACCAATTTCACCTCCTAGGATGACACTTTGCCTGTTCAAGTCTTTCCTCAAAAGCAGCTTCCCTTTATGTCCACCTACGAAAGATGACGATATTCTCCCTGAGGTTTTACCTTTATACCTAGTTTAATTCATACCCTGGCTTAGCACTGAGTACTAATATGTCTCTCTGTTCTCTAAGACAAGCATTTCTTTTACCTATCATGGAGTGCAGTGCTAACAGGCCAGGTCTCTCTGGAGTAGGGCTCCCTGAATCATTTCGGTAATGTTTAGCAAGTTCAGAGATAGCAGTGAAATTAAATCTCAGCGATGCCTTCTTTAAAATTGGGAAAGAGCTGTCACCCAAAACACAAGAACCTGCACATTTTAGTATTTCATATGAGGAGGAATTCTTGCCTACTCCCAGCAAGAACAAAAAAGATATGTGAGACTCGGAGCTTTAAGTGTTGCATCTAAATCCATATTTCACATAAATAAATAACCTAGTTTACAGAAGCATTGAAATACCAGACGTACATTGCTTCCACTTACTACAATCGGGAACCTAATTCCCAAGGGGAAAAAAAGAAAAATGAAAAACCTTTCAAAGCAGATCCTGCTTGTATCCTATTCATGGGATTTGACTGGCTTGGTGTTTTCATGATAGATGTTCTGCAGAACCTGAGCTGTCGTTCTCTTTAAATGAGCCACAAAATTACAAAAAAAAAAAACTTCAAAAACTGAGCAAATTGTAAGCCCTATGGTGCTGAACATGCAGACAACTAAAGACAATGCCCTGCAAGCTGTGAGCTCCCAGGGCTCTGTTCCTCCCACGGGATTAAGCCTAAACCCTAATGATGGCACTCAAAAGTGTCAACACTGATTATTCAAATCCTGATCATCTCAGCCTATGAGACAGAGAAGGTTTGGGGAACTGCTGGAGAAAGGGAAATGCTGAGGAAAAGTGTTAGGAGGTGGACCAAAACAGACAGAATGGAACAAAACAGAGGAAAGAGGATGGGGACGGTAGAGAAACACAGAGAATAAATAGCGCTCCATAAATCTAAATTGTGAACACATGCTAAATCCCAAAACAGGGCACCTAAATAATGGTGATGTCTATTTATTTGGTTCCTGTAAAAAGCCATTTGTTTTCCTTCATCTTTGTGTGCAATTTTCCAGTGACACCAGTGGGAAATCCTCTGTGGATTGAAGTGGGCCAAAGTCCTGAATATAGATCCCTGCCCCCAGGCCATAATTAGAAATGGAAATTGGCCTTCTCCTGGTGATGGCCTGACTTCCCTGAGCTGCAGTGAGTGACCGGGTGCAGTTGTACAGGTTACTGAAGAGGTCACTTACAGACAGAGAGCTAGGTACAGATACTGAAGGTTAAAGCAAAGATCCAAAACCTGAAAAAATAGCTCCACTAAAAATAATGAAGGCTTTGGGTGACATTTTTCAAAGCATGCAGCAGGAGATGAACAGATGGAGCCTGTGTATATTTCCAGTGTTGTGTTTTGAACTTTTAGCTCAAAAAGCCTAGGGGTAAAATTAACACTTAATAAATATGAAGTTTTCAAATATTTATTGCTTTGAAATAAATTGCTCCTAAATAAAAGGAAGAGTTGACACCAGTCAAAATAATCCCAGAGAAACATCTTTGTCCGATCCTCAGGAAACCTTGGCATTTTTCTTATCCCCCTCTCTTGCCTTTCCTTGTCATTGCTTATTTGTTTGCATATTGATGCTCATTTATTGTCAGCACTTAATAATTCATCTTAAATTACCAAGGCTCCATCATTACTCCAACATTACAAAACATCGCTCCGCAGATCGGCTGTGCAGTCTCAGACAAACAACACGATAACAAACACCACATGTAGTACATGATTTTTCTCTAAAATGCCGTGGCACTTCAGCTGAAATGCATCCTGCATGGCTGTAACGTAAGGGTAGAATGAAAACCTAAGGTCAGATGCTTGAGTTTTGGTTCTGAACACCACCAAATGCCTACATGCAAAGGAGATTGGCCTTGGTCTTCATCAGCCGTTCAGTGACAGTTCTGAATCTTCCAAGCAGCGATCAACAATGAACCTTGAAGACTGCAGAAGATTAATGAGAGCTTGACCTGTCTGAATGTCAGGCACAAAGACTTCATTGTTGCAGGACTCTTTCGTCAATATAAACCAACAATATGCTTCCATTATTATTTAGAGCAAAGTATTAGTGATCAGTAGGTTAAATCTGAATATCTTCAGCATTATTACCAGCCGTGCAACATTAATCAGCCTAACAATATTAGTTAGTGAAAGCTGGGGTATGACTTGAGGCATACTGCTGCACAGAAGAGCCACATATAAGCTGAATCTATCCGTGCCCTGGAATAGCCGATCGGGAGGGTGACACAACGGCACGACTGCAGCACAGGTCAGCCTGACAAGGCTGCCCTTAACTCTGCCTGCACGGGCAGTCGTAGGGCATGGGAGGGACTGAGGTGTACAGGAGGTTTCTGCTGGCCCTCTGTCCTTACCACAGGCAAGGTAAGGGAGAACCCACTGCTCCCTGTTTGGTCAGGAGAGGCCAGCGCAAGGCCTGACAGCTCAAATGTTACCCAGGTCCGACGGAAGAGCAATATAGGCATATCCCACGCCAGCCCAAGCTTCAGCTCAAATGCTAAAAGGACAGTGCAAGGCATTCATCAAAACACAAACATTGGCTGCAAAAAATTATGTATTTGAATCCAAAATGTTGTAGGCATGTTGACTCTGCATTAACATTGTGACTCTGATGTCATTAAAAAAAGATTACATTCAGCACCCCTCCCTAATGTTTAATTATCACAAGTGTCGAAGCAAGGCACATAAGACCACATCCCAGAGTACTTAATGGGAAAATAACATATTGTCACTGTACTTACTGCAGTCTACTTCAATTTCGTAACATTTTTAAATCAGCAAGGAGGAGGAACATAAAAAGAACTGAATGATGCTGTCAGACTTAAATGGATGCTTGCTGTTAGATTTGCAAGAGTGGTATACCTGAACACAGGACAGATTGCCGCTTTATAAATATGTATAGTAATAATGCCAGAGAATGTGTCATGGAAAGGATACTTAGACTGGTCAGCTTTTTATTCCTTGATTAAAAAATAATAATGAGCTTTTCATTACAATTTTCGTAGTGGCAAAACCACATTCATGCTGTGTCTTTGTGGATCTAAGTAAAACAGGCTTGACCCCTGAAGTCACTTTTTAATAATTAACTCTCGCTAAGTTCATTAAACACTAATTGAAGCTGCAGAAGAAAAAATTGTGAAGTATATGCAGACAGACAGAAACACCAAATGTGATTAAAGATACTGACTGTGGTATATATGTGCAATACAGTACATGCATTATATAGATTTCAAACTCAATTCCATAGAGATTTTTAACTCCTTTGTCCCATGATAAATTCTACCATGTTCAGTGCTACTAAAAGTTTCATTAACAAAGACTTGCAAGCTAAATGGCATGGACATCCTAACCAATAAACTTTGGAAAGATCTGGAGAAGTAGACTCCAAACTGTACATATGTGCAATACAGTACATGCATTATATAGATTTCAAACTCAATTCCATAGAGATTTTTAACTCCTTTGTCCCATGATAAATTCTACCATGTTCAGTGCTACTAAAAGTTTCATTAACAAAGACTTGCAAGCTAAATGGCATGGACATCCTAACCAATAAACTTTGGAAAGATCTGGAGAAGTAGACTCCAAACTGTACAAGGTGCAGCCCCGGAAGCATCTTTCAGTGCTTTGAAATGAGATAAACAATGCATAAAGAGATTCAACAATCTTGAGAGTCCAACTTTTCAAACTGAGTATAATTTGTAGATTTATGTAAAAGCAATAATTTAAAAATATATATTTGACAGTTTTCAGTGTTCAAAGCCAAGTTACTGAAGTTTCATTTCGTGCACTCAAAAGCCAAAAATGAGAGGTTTGTAGTAATCAATAAAAAAGTGTATCTCATTACAACTAGATCAAATAATATGAACTGAGATAATATTATAGCTCACTGCTTTCCAACCTTTTACCCTTCAGAACCCAGAATGTTTCAAGTGTGGGTTCAGACTCCAACAAAGGTACCATACTTGCTCTTCCTACTTAACATGCCCGTGGACTTCTCCCACCCACTCCCAAAACATGGAAGCTGCTGTTGGAAGTGGTTCCCTGAGTGGCACAATGCTCAGACAGAGCATTTCCTCAGACAGACAGAAAAGGACTGAGAGTCTGAGTCTGGGTCACAGGAGACCCAATCCTGCCACAGCCTGCTGCATGACTTAGGGCAAATCACTCAACTCCCCTGCCGTAGCATTAATGTTAGCAGTAATGACTATTTCTGCTATGCTAGAATGTAAAGGCTCCAGATCTGAGCTTCCTGAGGCCAGGTGTTTCCTATCCAGTAAGATGTTTGCAGCATAGATGGGTTCAGAGCCTCACTGCTCAGCCCTGGCATGACTCCAATGAAACCAATGAAGTTGAAGATCTAGCCAGTGCTGCGTAGGCAATGGCTAACAGAGTGAGGCTCCAGTTTCATTAGGCTCCTCTAAAGATTACTGTAACACAAACAGCGTAGAGTGAGAACATGAAAAAACCCTGTGGTATTCTACTCTTCTGAAAAATTCACATTGATTTCAATGGACTTCAGCTCTGCTCTTTGATCCTGCTACCACAAACTCATCCTTGGTACTTTTCAGTCCTTCTAATTCTAGGAATATTGTAGGGAAGAAAAAGGCAAGGAGAAATTAATGAAGCTGAGAAAAAGCTAGGGAAAAGTAATGAGCCCAGCCTGTTGTAACAGTCCCAGAGGTTTTATTGTCTATGTCCAAAAAGGTCTACCTGGGAGTGCTTTAGAGATCCCTGGTCTAGGAACCTAAGCCTCTCGCATCCGAACTCAATACAGGGGCAAGACCTAGATCTGTATCAGCTCTTGCTCTCACACTGGCTTCTGCTTGAAGAGGTAGTGGGTATACAGCCTGGATATAAGCACAGCACACACTGGAGGGTCAGTTTAGCAGTCTCCAGGAACTGCCATTGCATGCACAGCAACTCAGTGTACTTAAAAATATGCTACTCTATTTAAGAAAGGACAGATGGTGAAATAGTTATGGTACCTGTCTTCAGGGACCAGGAGACACTGCATACATGCTTTGCCAAAAACTTAAGTCACTTAGGTTACACCTGTGCAGATCGCTAGGTCAGCCCCATACCCATTCCCACTAAAACAAACTATACTGTCAACCTTCACATTTTCCCCAGCAGCCAAACAGCCCAAACGTGGCAGTTCTGCTGAAGCAGGAGAGGAGTTCTCATGCAAATAGGAGGTGAGACACTGTGTTCATGCCCACACTCACCCCACCACTCCTGGGAATGCACTTGGAAATCCTGGATGGACTGAAAGTCTTGCACACAGGGGAGTGACAAGTGCTCTCCTCCTGGCCCACCACAGCTAAAGACAAGCCCAGGAGGGCCCAGATGGACAACGAAAGACAGGCAATGTAGACTCAGGGTTCACCCCAAGTGTCACTACATTATGCTCTATTCTACAGTAATGGGAATGCAGAATTACTATCAGAAACATAGCTGTATCAGGAGAGTAACTTCTCATTTTCATAAGTAAATTGGATCAGCCATCTTCCCATTAAAGTTTATACATGTCTTAAGAAATGTTAAAAACACCACATCTGAGATCCAACAGAACAAAACTATGTCCAAATCACAATATTTTTACATTTGTTTAGTTTTACATTCTTTCAGCTGGTGAACAACCAAACTTTTTTTAGTTTAAAAAAATATCTAATTTATTTCTGGATTTAGATTTGGTCTGCCACATTTGGTCAGTAAAACCACTGTTAATGACAGCTAGACTCTCACTACTTAAATAAAAGAGTTTCAGAATAGTTCATAATAATAGCACAATAAAAGAAAAAAAATTAAAAAGTGAGATGCAGTGATTCCTTGGAGGTTATACATGCAAATTGCCCTGAATCCAAGCAACAGTTCAACAAGAAAAGCAATATTTTGGGACAACAGTTCTGCTTTTGTAATAAGCCTGTAAGATTCATTCCACTGAAATAGCTACAGGTATATTATACCCCATGAACTATTACAAAATTAAACTTCATAAGCAATATGCCAGTGCTTTGTGTGATGCATTTGCTAAAAGAATCATTCAATTTATCATGTTTTCCTGAAGCGTTATGAGACAAGGTCTTTGAATAAAACTCATTTCATTAGGCTACCTTGTTACATGGGAAGATAAGATCTACACTTGACTAAAGACATCATTCCATCATGCCCATAATCACCCTACCTGGAGAAGTAAACATTCGGGACCTTAGAAAAATGGCATTGCACTGCCTCACTAATGGTACTGAAGGAATACATTAAAAAAAAAGGTCCAGACAGACATGGTGAAAAATTATCTGAAAGCGAATTCAAGTACACAAAAAACTCTTCTGTATGTACCGGGGGCAAGTTGTTTAGGCCAGGCATTCACCCCAGCTTGGGCAAATAGCATGCAGCAGTGTGAGATGGTTAAAATTCAGATCAAGGGGCACTTACTGCACAATGCCTATTTTGCTTTCCTACGCCAGTTTAAAAGGTATCTTGAACATTTATATCCACCCAGTCCTCACGTGGATGCTGCTACACCACTTAGAAAAACACATATATTTGCATAGCTTATTTTGGTAAACATCCCTGAAGGAGATCCAAGTTCTATTCCAAGCTGTGGCACAAATTTGCTGTGTGTTTTTGGGTTTAATGTTTCAGTGCTTCAGTTTCTCAGCCTGTACGGAGGAAACAGAACTGATAATGTATACCCAGAAGGTAGGTGTTGTAATGCTATTTTAGAAGGCCATGTCATGCATTTTGATATCTTTAAGCAAATATTCAGAAGTTATAGAATTTGAAGACTGGTGCAATTTTTTCCAGTTTCTCTTTGTTAAAAAGTTATGAGGCTCAACACGGAATATCTCCTCGCCTGCTGTGATGTGAGTGAGAAGTAGCTCCAGTGAAACCAACACATTCAAAGTCAAGGCAGAAGCAGAGCTCTGGCTTAACAAACTGTATTGCGTGTTTCATATGAAAAGGTCCTGTGTCAGCCCCAGATCAGGTCGTGTGGTGTACAATACAGAAAACCCCATTTCCAAAATTTCCCAAGGGCAAGTCAACATCCCAAAGACCTTGACTGAAACATGGAACAAGGCCTACGCACAAAGATACGATGTTCCCAGACAGAATATCTGGTTGGTCTCTTGTGCCAGGACTCACACTGATGGCCACAAAATAGTTCGGTGAGAAAACTGAAAACTTCTTTTTATTTTCCTGGTTTAATTTTCAGCCAGATAAGTTCCTCAATCCAGCTTGCTATGCAACTGCATGACTGCTCGGGCAAGCCCCAAATGGAGGAGGCAAGAACACATTATTGTGAAGGAAAGTGGGGATGGGTTTATGTGGTGTTATAACAACTTGTTCTCTTGCAACCTTAAGCAGGATTCTAGGTGGATAGTTAAATATGTTCAGAGAGTTTTTTCCATTGCTATTTCACATCTAAGTTATAAGTCACCACCTTTTTCAAAAACGTTTTTAATTATGTGGTGTTGCTGAACCCCTTGTTGATAAACACCACAAATGGGTGTAGTAAGGGAGATATAGTTTTCTATCAAAAATATTTCTGGATAGAAAATTAAGATTATTTTCATTTCCTTCAAAATTCTTTTGTTTTGCAGTGAAAACAGGAACATTTATTTTTTGGTATTACTATTTTTATCTTTCCACTTTTTTTTTTTTTTCACGTTCTTCCCCTCTTCCTCCTTTATGTCCTTTTTTTCTGTTTTGTCAGCAAGGGAGAGAGAATGGAAAAGACAAAGTATCCTCCTTTTTGTGGGGAAAAAAAGGTTGTGTGGGATATTACTTCTAATGAATATGTTTCCATTTTCCTACTGAAAAATGGGCATTTTTTAGCTATTCTTATGTCTCAGTAAACAAGCAATTAAAAAAGTCGTGCTATTTGATCACCTATTCCTAACACCTTAATTGTGGAATACTTTCATACCACTCGGAGGGTCACTACCCTGCCAATAAATGCATTTCACTTAGAGAAGCTGCAGATGAACCTCAGACGTATTCTCTTGTCTTTGCCTTCTACTCAATCCTCACACAAATTCTTGCTCCAGACTGAAGAGTTCCTAGCAGCAAAGTTTCTCCCTTACAGTCAATGTAAGAATAAGCTACAATTCTGTTAATGATATGTGTATTTAATCCTCATTGCTACCCATCCTGGTGTTCATTATATGAATTTGGGATTCAATAGTGTATATGTCAACCGATGTGAGAATCTGTCCTGGAAATTCTAAATCGACTCCAATTTCAAAATAGCCAGTGAGAAGTGAGCTTTTTTTTGAAGTCCTTGTTTGATGAGGTGTTTGAAGGAAATGCATTCCCTCTGTCCCAGCTAAGCTATCAGCATCCAGGGAGAAGCAAAGGCCGAAAAAGTAAGCGAGTAAGCTCCTTCAGAGAGCTGCATGCTTTGCTGATGGTAGGATTTGGACGCAGCACAAAGAAAGGGCACAGGGACAGAGAGTTTCCATTTACACAGGTCAGCGGTGTGTCAGGGAGCTGTTAAAGGCACTTTGTCTAGACTGTACGTTCTTTGATGAGGAAATACTCTTTTTACTATAAATATCTGTTCAGCACTTTGCTGTGGGTTTCTGACAGGGATTTCACCAGGATCACCACTCTCATATAAGGCACATATTCAGCCGAAAGACTCAGAACTATGATCTTTTATGGCAGGAACCAAAGAAAGTCAAAGCTCGAAGAAGCATAAGCACAACACAGCTAACTCACAAAGCTCTTGATTTGTCAGAATGGGAATATCACATCTGGACAGATGGCTCTGACCTAAAACCCTTCTTCAGACACTACCACTGGCCACTTCTACAGCTCCGAGGATGGGGATAACATCTTAACATTCACCAATGCCTTGGTGTAGGTTAGATCGATACATTTTAAAGACTCAAGATCCTGTCTTGTGAAAGGAAAATAAACTATAAACACACCGTCAGGAAAAGACTGAAAATGAAATGGGAACAGAACATGAGGAAAAACAATGAGAAAGATGGAAAGAAATATAACCTCATTGAAAGCGCTTTCCAGCCTTTTACAAATTACAATCCCCAAAACATTTTTCAGTGGTGCTGCACATCCTCGCATAATGAATTCAAGATTATTAACAATAGGTTTGATTTTCTTAGTTACCTTTTGTGATTCCCTTAGAAGTAGTCCACTGACCCTCAGGGTCCAGTGGTAACCGCTGTGACAGTATAATTATGATTTACTAAGTATGAAGGGACAAATCCAGAGCAGAGCTGGAATTTCACTTTGTAAATGGAAGTAATAATATTCAAAGTAACACAATTATATCCAAACATGGCATGCTTAAAAAATGTAGGGACACATAATTTCTTAATCATTTGCTATAAATGTCTTTATACAGGAACAAGATCTTCCTGCAAAGAATTCTCCTTTACTCTCATACTGAACCCTGTGTCTGCCTGTCTTGTACTTGGCAGCATTATACACTTTTAAGTTAAAAAGCAGTCATATGATATGAGGCCATATCCTCAGCTGGAGTAAATCAGCTCTACTGAAGCAATAGAGCTGTGTTGATGTACACCAGCTGAAGTTCTGGCCAATTTTTCAAAATAAAAGTCCTTTGAAGTGACCCAAACTACAGCTTCCTAATAACCCTGTACAGCAGATGAATGTAAATCTCACGAGTTGTTGCAAGATCCTGAACTCCCATTTCGATTGAAAATAGAGCCATCACAAAAGTGATGTATTACGTCTCATTTTTATTGTCCGTGAGGAGGGTGCAGGTGAAGGGAAGCAAAGGGCAGCAAGGGTCTGGCGCTAGAGTCTGTTTCTGAAACACCAAGACAAAAAGGCTGTAGGTATCAGCTTACCTCCAGTTCATGCTGTCTCGCACAATCCACCCGACCCAGGTGAAGGTCATGTCTCTACCACTTGGCACTTCAGAGTCATTTACATTTATATGTAATTGTTTTTTGAGCGTGCATGTGTTCAGAGGAGCTGGATGGCTTAGGAATCGGTAATAGGATATCAGAACCTGTCACCAAAAGGCCACTAGTTCAAAACCAGAGCAGTTGTTCAAGCAGCCAAAAGGCGCTAACTTTCTGATAGCTGCTCAGCGGCTTAGATGAAATGAGTTGATGATTTCAGCCTGGACATGTGTCCCTATCACAAAACAGCTCTGTCGCTGCAGCTGTCAGAAAGGACACCTTGTGGATATTGTCAACAGAAAGGTCAAGGACTGATGGCGTGAGTGTGCAGATGACCTCTTCCTCTCACCCTAAGCAGTCAGTTTTCCAGGAGGAGTCAGAGACACGCTGCTGAGACAGTGTGGGAAATGTCACCCAGCTGCTGCCCTTGCTCGTCCCTTTCTCGAGGTTAAAGCATGCCATCAGACCTGTGGATGTTAAACCTCATGCCTTTCAGAATCATTTAAAAAGCCTGAATGAAGTGCTGTGAAGACAGTAATAAATAAACATGCAGAGAGACCTATAACAGGCTTCGGAAAAAAGCATTTGCAAAACCTATGGCTCAGTACACCTCTCTTACTAAATTTCGCTGACAATGCCAGCAGGTGCCTGGTGGCGGAATTACTGATTTGTATTTATTTTTTTTCCCTAGCATCTATTTTATCGACTGCTTTTTTTTCCCCCCTAGCTCTGTAGGATTTATGCTCTTCACTAAGCACCTGCTTCCCACCTAGGAAATAACAAGTGCTTCAGGTCTGTCTGCCCTGCAGAGGGATGGAGAAAGGGATGGAGGTCCAATGCACTTATTCAGCTACCAAGAACCCCAGAATCACAGAAAGCCATAATTAGGCTGCTTGCCCTCAGCAGCACAAAGTAAGGGCTAAAACCTCCCTCTGTGCTTCAGCAACAGCCCAAGCCAAAGTCATCTTGCACTGAGCAGCACCAGCAGAAGCCCAGCAGGGCATGAGGAATGTAATTTGTCAGGGGTTTCACTACGCTCCTCTCCTCCTGACACAGCGCAGGCCCTGCTGGGAGCAGGCTCACCTCCACCTGCATATGGATGACAGTGCACACATTATTCACAGAGGCCGTAGGTATATCTTTAAATCAGGTAGCTGAGGTAGCAAGACAGCCATCTAACCATGACAACACAGAGTTCAAAGCAGGGTAGCTCCTGAAGTATATACCCCATTACTTGTTGCAATTGTTGTTACAGCCAGTTCTGAGTTACCTGTTGCTCTGGCTCTGCACTTAGTGGTGCATGAGCTGACTAGATAAAAGCTGATGTGGATCTGTCTGTAGGAGCTGCAGTTAGCTCTCTGGTCTGAAGTGCACCTGTACTGGCAGAGATGGGGCTTTACGCTATTGAGGTACTGAAAGGGGATCCAAGCCCTGCACTCCTTAGACCTCAAGAGAACTTGGGCATGAGTCAGAGCTTTGTATCTGATCTTGTTTCAAGTAAACATCTCACAATGTTTCCTGCAACCTCAAAAATATCCTTCCTGTGCCCACAACTGACCACCTAAGCTCTACCGCACTTTGGGTCTCAGAGCAAGTAAAAAGACAAAAATATCTTTCTTGCCATTGCCTTGGGAAATTTCCATTTCTTCATTCTTCCGTAGTTGTTTGTACACCTGCACAGATGATCAAACACTTCAGACATATTGAAAACACCAAAAGCTGAAACACATGTACTGTGGCAAAGCAGGTGGGTACTGTTATTAACCAAATCTGGTGTCTGGAAGAAGCTGGTAAACACCTCCCCTTCTGAAAACAGAAATTAAAACAGTTCCCTGTTTATGATGACTAGCTGAGCCCAGATTTACACAGAATTAACCAAAAGACACTTAATAGAGCAAAAGCAGTCACAGCAGCAACCACTGGCATGAGCAGCTGGATCCCATTCTTGTTGAAAGTCCCAACATCAAAAGTATCTACTTGTTTGCCAAGTCACTTCCAGACAGCTCAAGGGCAGATAGTTAAAGACTGGTTTACTTTCAAGGGGATTTCCTAATCACAGTTTTCTCCAGTTTCTGAAACGGCCATAATTTTCTTCTGCAGCTGATATACAGTATTGTTTGGTCACCTGTTCATGGTCACTGCATCTTCACTGCATAATTATCTGGGGGCTATTGCATATTGCACCTTACATCATCTTGTTTCCTATCTGTTTGCTGCACCGCTCTCCAATAGGTGTCTGGGGGAGGTTTATTAGTGTGCTTTGTATTACAGTAGTATGTACAGGCTGTTATTAAGCACTATTCAAACATGGAGCAAGAGAAAGTCCCAGCTCTTACACTTCACATGCAAGATGGTTAGAGAAGCACTGGATTGGGAGACTGGACAGTGGGGGAGGCAAGGAAAGGTCCAAGGGCTCCTGATACCTACTCAGTGTCCTCACCCCTCATCCTCGTCACTGAGTCTTCCTCTTGCCAGGATGTCTTGTCCTGCTTGTATTTTGTTAGTCTGTGGTTAGTGTAATACCTAGAAAAGCTGCAAGTGGGATGCGAATAGAAAGTTTTGACAAGGGGAAACTCCCACTCTCTTTTCTCTGCAGGTGTTCAAATACTTACAGTAACATAGAGCTGAATTGCCTACCCCACCACCTTGTCTGGCTCCAACCCCGATGGAGCTCCAGCCCCATCCAGCAAAACAACACTCCATATTCCTCCAGCTCACAACCTCCGCTTGCAAATGCTGCATGTGGGCAACTACTCTGTCTCCCCCTGCCTGAAAGGTACTTTGTGCTGATCACCTCACTGGAGGCAGCTGTATTTAACTTCAGGTGGGCTTTGAAGGGGTAGGACTCAATCATTCCTTTGCACATTTCTCAAGCTAGAACAAACTTTGAAAATCCACTGGTGGGAGGTCCTGTGAGATGTTTTGTACCTGAGCGTGAAAAGTATTGACCTATCTAGTTTCTGTAGTCACCTGCAGCAGGTGCCTGCCATAGGCATGAGTCTACTTTTGTGGTTATCTACCTTGTGAGACATGAAAACGTTGGTGCCAGCATGCACACTTGAGCTCGTGAGCACATACTTGCTTTATTAGGAAGCAAGAAACATCACTGGAAATAATGACATGCCTGTTAGTCAGTAATTGGCAAGTTAGAAAACTGCAGCAAAACACTTTCCTCCCTAATTCAAACTGACAGTTGTGTATTTTTTTTCCTCCATTGTCTTTTACTTAATCTATCACACAGATGGTGCGACAACTGTTTGAAATAGCTGAATGGTGGGTTTATCGCGTCTGACTGCTGACTCTACAGTGAAGATGGCTGGTGTATGGTTTAAAAGAGTAGACATGAGTTAATGCAACTAACCATTCACCCCTAGACATGGGTGGTGAAAGTTTGCTCAAATTTCATGAGAAAAATGGGGATCTCCTTGTAGCAGATGCTTGCCAATATACCCCAAACACACGGCTATCTAGAGATCCTGTTTTGAGGAAGAGAGGGAGGAATGAAAAGAGCGAATGTAGAGCAGGTTAAGGCTGAAGTTTGAAAAGGGATCAAACATTTCACCTGACTGAAAACTTCCTGGTACCAAAGACTCCCCTAGCAGCCCCTCATTTTCTGGAGCCCTGAGCTGGGAACCCAAATTAGTTCAGTATTTCCTGCAGCAGCCAGATTTCCCGGATGGTTCCAGCCCCAGATAAGTAGCAACTGAGCAGATTGTCAAAGGCCTTATCACATTGTATATCAAAATCTTTGGATGAGCTTGACCTCACTTATCCTGAAATACTGTAACACTGTTATGCATAGGTGGGATTTCCTCATGTATAACCATGACCAGGACAGAGCTTCCCAGAAGCTGATGTTGAAAGCAAACTGACAACTTAGGAACTGAAAACCATCTTTTTCTTCACTCTGGGACAGAGGAAAGCTATTTGGTTTAGGCTCTTTTCAAGTAATAAATGTATGTTGCACTTGCTTAAGTTGAGCTCATGGCTACAGTACTATACCAGGGATTCTGCTTAGCTGTGCTCACACACAATTAAGGAAGTTGCAAAGGTTTTGGCAACATATTGTAGAAGATAGGTACAGCAGGACAGAGTGAAGTGGCCATGGTCAGCTAAGCTACACAAGTACACTCAGCTAGAAATTGGCAGATGGTTTAATTCAGTAGTTTATTAGTAATATTAACAGGAATTATCAGCTTTGAATTAAGATCCGTGGAACAATATCACACTATTGTGAAGGAAACAAGCAACATACTGGGCTGTATATAAAAAAACCCACTGCTTGCAAGATGTGTGAATTTTTCCCTTCACATCAGTAAGCAGGCTGCCACAGGAGTCCTGTATTCAGGTCAGGCACTGCAAGAAGGTGTCATTTAGAGGTGAACAAAGATGAGTAAAGGTCCAGAGGACACAACCTGAAATTAAGGAAAGACTAAAGGAACTGGAACTATTTAAGAAATAAATTTGAGAAGAAACTCAGTAATAGTCTTCAAGTACATAAAAGTTGCCTGCAAAAAGAGGATAATCTCTTCCTTGTGCCTGTGTTTGATAACTCATGAAATTGTGGGTTAAAATAATAGACAGGATGACTCTGGCTAGATCTAGGAGAAGATTTCTAACAGTAGGGACCATGGAACAACAACACAGACTGCCTGGCAAGGCCACGGTGTTTACGTCACTGCGGCTTAGACGAATATGCACCAGAATGAGACAGATACCAGGGATCTGCCCTGGGGTAAGAGGCTGGACCAGACAACTTCCCAAGATCCCCTCCAGCTCTATGATCTCCTGGCATCTCACAGCAGGTAATGTATGCCCACAGTATTACCCACCTAATTCAGCAAACCTGTGGGTTGGCGCATGCCATGCTACTGCCCAAATACATCTCTGGAATAGCGTTGCCATAACCTCCTGTTACTGACCATGCTGGTCAGCCAGCTGTCTGCTGGAGGTCTGTGAATGCAGAGGCAACCAAAATTCATGTCCCAAAGTCTCTCTGTTGTACTGCAATATTACATTTAGGGAGAATATTCTTCAAAGGACCCAGTCAAGATGGACAATGAGTACAGAAGTGTTATATCCATGGTACACAGTGGAAGCATTCATATTAGTATGGTGGAGGTTTCAAAAGGTTTGAAAGACAGACACTGAACCTTTAAGACCTGGCTACTTTTAATACAGAAACAAGAGTCTGAATTAGTTAATTAATTAGTGATTAATAAAAATTCATTTATGGGGTCTAAATCGACTGAAGTGTAAATGATATTGAATTGTTTATCGCTTGTTACTAGAAAGTAAGCATTTTGGGGGTTGGGAATAAAAGACTTTGTCATCCTTGTCATGCTGCAATGGATGGCTATAGATTCTTCAGAAGGGACAGGCGAGGAAGGAGAGGCGGTGGGGTGGCCCTGTATGTTAGGGAGTGTTTCGATTGTCTAGAGCTCAACGATTGTGATGATGATACGGTTGAGTGTTTATGGGTAAGGATGAGGGGGAAGGCCAACGAGGCAGACATCCTGCTGGGAGTCTGTTATAGACCACCCAACCAGGATGAAGGGGCAGATGAAGCGTTCTACAAGCGGCTGGCAGAAGTCTCTCAATCGCTAGCTCTTGTTCTCGTGGGGGACTTCAACTTCCCGGACGTCTGCTGGAAATACAACACGGCAGAGAGGAAGCAGTCTAGGAGGTTCCTGGAGTGTGTGGAAGACAACTTCCTGACACAGCTGGTAAGTGAGCCTACCAGGGGAGGTGCCTC
>NW_008795487.1:2608607-2656999 GCF_000699145.1 Aptenodytes forsteri | reverse complement strand
ATAATACACAAAGCAAGTGATGCACAGTACAATTGCTCACCACCTGCCGACCGATGCCCAGCCAGTCCCCGAGCAGCGGCCCCCCCGGCCAGCTTTCCCCAGTTTATGTACTGAGCATGACGTCACATGGTATGGAATGTCCCTTTGGCCAGTTTGGCTGTGCCCCCTCCCAGCTTCTTGTGCACCTCCAGCCTTCTCAGTCAGTAGAGCATGGAAAACTAAAAAGTCCTTGGCTAGAGTAAGCACTACTTAGCAACAACTAAAACATGGGTGTGTTATCAACTTTGTTCTCATCCTAAATCCAAAACACTGTACCAGCTACTAGAAAGGAAATTAACTCTATCCCTGCCGAAACCAGGACACAGAGTGTCTCAAGAACTAATTCCCTAGTTTCTCTCTGTCCACTTTTACACTGTGGGATGTGCATAAAAGCAAAACAGTTCTCCAGTATGAATGAAGAGAACATGCTGTAGAGCATGGTAGTGCTGTTAGGAAAAAAATCATTTAAACATTAAAATGGACTTCCACACGTGGTCTTACTTCTGGACAAGAAGCAGCCAGCCAATATGAATGTTTGCAGTTTACTCACAAACGCAATAGGAAGTTCCTTGAGGTACTCCTGCAGAGAAGTGACTAACAGGCATAACAGCCTCCTGAGATAAAAAGAAACCGACCCAAACTTTCATATGCAAAACTAATCCAAAATAAACTGTTCTCTAATGCTTATAAATATTTAACTTTTCCTCTTTAAAATATTGCCTGCGCTTGGCAATGGCAGGGACCTGAGATTCCTTCCAGTCTTACATCTTACTTTTTTTATATTCCACGTTTCTCTTTCTCTATGACTTTTCTACATGCAACATTAGCCACATGTAAGAGAAATAAAATGTCCACAAGAAAGGGGTTAATGTTTTCAGGACTTGCAACTTGATCAAAAGCATAAGGAAAGTTACTCCCCAGCTAATTTATAGGCTAAAAATCTGTAAGTATTTTAATCAATACTCAAATGTTTGAATTACTTTATGATTACCTGAGATTGCAAGTGATTGGGCTAGGTGAACCGGTGAGCTTGTTTAATACTATGGTCGTTTCTATGAATGATAGTTCAAACAAAGCAAACAGAACCTACAAACAGATGAGATTTGCTCATCAGGAACCCAAATGTATTTCTTCATAGGACAATACATGTTATTTTTCAACAGTCAATTCCATGAAAAGAAATACATTTTATGATCTATGACACCAACAAAAACTAACTCATCTTGAAAGATGAATTTCAGTTTTCAAATAATCCCAGTGAAGTGAGTGCGAGACGTACAGATCAAGAATTATTCATAAAAATTATTCAGACAATAGTTTCGAATAACCAACAAATGTGAGAAAACTGCAAGCTATTAACACGCAATTCACACACCAGAAAAGCAGCAGTGTATGAAATAAATTATTCAAGACAAGAGTTTTAGTGCCCAGTTTTTCTCTGAACGGTGCTTTACCAGCAACACCTTTTCCACAGACCAGGTCACTGATATGACGTTTTCAGTAGCACATGGCATACAGAGGACATTCACTCACACTGCCCTTAGACATGAGGCACCAAAATTCAGCACCTAAATTAGGGTGTGACTTTTCCTAGAACCTCTTTGTAGACAGCAGAGAGGGAGAGAAAGGCTGCTCTGGAGGACCATTCACAACATCTAGTTTGGGCTCATATTCTGTTTTGCCATCTGGAGGAGGCTACAGAGGGAAACAAGAGTCTAAGCTCCTAATTTAGACACTTACATTAGGGACGTAAAGCGAGATGCTGTGAATATTCATTATAGTGCCATGCAGCAAACACTGGATATAAACTAAGAGGGACAACTCCCATATACATGTGGGAGCAGAGAGAACCAGTCTGCAAGGACCAGCAATATGCCACCTGACTTTCAGGCAAATAATCTCAACAGAAAGCCTCTTAGCCCTTCACTGGGAGGACCACTTTCCAGAACCAGTGATTCTGGAAAATTACTGTCAAGGTTTAGCCAAGTAGCAGAAGCACAGAGATACACAAAAACAGCAGCAAAATCCTTCGTTTACTCATAGGTAGAGATGTAGTGGTTAGTAACAGCACCATTCTCCAAACTGCTGGATGTTTATATGATTGAAACGGAGGTATTTCCTTCCTAGATCTTCTGGCCTTCCATTTTCTATCTGAGGCTTCCTCTAAACTCCCAACACAGGCCTGCTGTGATGTGACATGTGTGGAAAGGAAGACCTAGTGAACTACTCACCTGCTGTGCTGTGTTCCCCATCACTCAGACTTGCTTTGCTGCTTTGGTCATGACTGGAAACATGGTGTTGGTAATTATGCAGAGTTCACTGGTGATACTCCTTCAGTTTATGCACCTAATGTTGTCAGCAAAACTATTGTTTTGCCTTTGACAACTTATGGTCAATTAAAGATCATGTGGTTCTTCGCTCAAGAAGAGCTGTACTAGTGACAGCATCTTGGCCAAATTTCATGAACATTGTCTCACTAAGCACTCCCTGCGGAATTGCTTGAAGGGGTTGTTCTTCCGCACTTCATGCCTTAAAATGACATTGGAGGTTGCTCTGAACTGCTAAATAAATCTCCACATCCACCCATTCATTGTTAGGTAGTGAGATACTTTCCCTTCTGTTTCAGTGTCAGGACAAATCCAGCATGACAAGGCTTCAAGAACTCCAGCTCTCTTTCCCACACAACCCAGAATGGTAGAAATCCCTTAAGGCTAGCTGGCTTCTTGAATTTATGTCTGCTAGCAAAGAAATCTCACGGAACAGATTGCCCTGTTTCAGTGCTACCATATTTGATTCTGCACCTCAGCTTCAAACCTCGACTTTAAAACAGATCTTAAACCTGACATGGAAATTGATTCCAATTTCTCCTTCATGTGCAGGCTGTTTTTTATTTTCCTCAAACCAGTTTCCTCTTCTTTGCTAGTGGGATCTGCAAATGCTTAAAGAGGCACCTAAAATTTGCTCGCCAGGCTCAGCTTAGCTAGAAACAGATTAGGCATGAAGAAGAAAAATCAACCCTTTATTTTCCAGAAAGATTTTCTTGCTAAAGCTGTCCAGGAAAGGTGGGACGCCAGCTCCCACCCCTGCTACATGCAGCTGAGATTATGGCAAAGGAGATGTTCACAGTCTCCAGCAGAGAAACACTTTAAGGCATTTAAGGCTCCCTGTGAGCACCAGCTGGAGTTTGCAACGAAGGCAGCTGTTCCAGTATGTGGGAAAGGGGATTGCAGATTAAAACAGACAAGGCAGCTTAAGGGAGCTTTTGGAGTGAGTTCCCAGTGTAGACACCCCTTCTTCATAGACAGCTGCGCCTAGGGAGGGAGAGTGGAGCATGCACTTGCTCCAAAGCCCAGGACACACAAAAGGAAAGCAGAACAGTGTCTCAAAGTTGCCAGCAAGTGCTGCTGCTGTCTTCAGACCCTCACCAGACTGTCATTAGGGATCACCACATGTGTGTGGCAGACATCGCACCAGACACAGCTGTTGGCAGCTCCTTGCAAGTGGAAGGCCAGTATTGCTCCTCCAGTGCTTAGCTGGGAAGGGATGAAAAATGGAGGAAACTCCATTTAAATGCCAAATACAGACACACACGCACACATCTTTCAGAGGGCAGGAAGGGCAGGAGCTTACAAGAAGCCTTGTGTCTCCTTTCCCTCTGTTCCCTGGAGTAATACCTTGCTGTTGTGATTTATATGCTTCTTAAAGACCAGAGGATGAACACGGCTTGGAAACTCTCTGTGCACAGCAACGGTCCTTCCTAAATCCAAGGATGAACACTTGCTGACTCTGGTTTGTGTTCCCAAACCTTGCTTTTGCACCTACACAGAGGCAAAGGCTGAGACTAGGAACAGTGACTTCCCAGAGAGGTGGACAGCTGAGCTGGGGAGCACAAAGAAACCTGAGCATAGGCTAAAGTCCCAGGCCCCAAAGGGCTTTTCCAACCATTGTCTGGGCTGGAGCCCGGCCATAGTTCAGATTCAAACTCAAAGCCTGGACTCGAGGAAAGAGCTGAGCTCAGCCTGTGCAGATGCATGCTTGGCACATCCCTGCCCTCCCTCCCAGGGCTTTCAGCAGGAACATAGAATACTTGGACAGGTCAACCATGAGGTGGGTTTCCTTCTCAGCATGCCCTGGGCTGACACCAGAATACCTTTTTGCACACTTTTAGAGGTTTAAAGCACCATTCCACTCGTGGTCGAGCTCAACCGTGCAGGCATACACAGCACATCTGACCCCACGTGAGCATCCTTCACCTCTGAGAATTTCCCAAGGACCAGAGAAAGAAATCTGCTCCTCTGCACCTCTCCCCTGGTGGGAACACCTCAGATCTATGGAGCTTTTACTTGCCTTCTCTCCACTGTCCTTTTCTGTCACAGGAAAGTGTAGCCTTGCTTTATGAGAAGTCATTTGCAAGTGCACAATGCCAAGATCAGTGCCGTGTTCCTCTCACAAAGGCGGAGACTGTCATGTTTGCTGCAATGTAAGAGACACAGCTTCCCACAGTTAAAACAATTTGGCAGAACTTGGCCTAGTAACACTGTCATCAACACAAAGAAATCTGTTTGATTTGATACCAAACTTTTCATCTACTATATTAACATCACTTTTATGCTCCTTCGTCTTATAATTTGGCACGCCAGTAGCACTGAGAAGCCGCGAAGTTCCTGTTGTGCTACATGCTATGCAAACACATGGTAAACTTGCATTGCCTGAAGTCAGCAATGAAAAATACAGCCTTAACTTCCCAGTCTTAAAATTCTTCCCAAAATACTGCAGTATGTTATTGCGCTGTCCAAAAACACCCCAAAAGCATGTAAGAAAATTGCTAGGTATTATGGTTCCCCACCTTTCCTGTAAAAACCCAGTGGTTATTTATGGGGAGGGAATCACATTTGGACATATTGCATGGCAGCAGTGCTCAGCCCCCCTGCTCCAAAGGCAACCGGTGCTGGTGATGGTACTCTCTCCATCGCCGGGTGAGTTATTGCTCCATTACCAGCCTGAACTTGGAACGCCGCTCAGACTGCAGCAATAATAAGACAGATAGGTCTTTATGAAATCTACACTATTAACACTATTTGTTTTGCCATGAGTTGACAACTTTAGTAAATTGCTCATAATTGGCTATCAAGGAAAAAACACAGCTCTGCTCACCATTATTATGGTATTGATTTTCAATAATTGCTTTTTTGGGGGGTGGGGGAGTGCACGTCGCTTTTGTGTTGTAAGAGAGCCTAGAAAGAAACTGGCTGTGTGGGTCTGCTCTGCGTCTGGAACTTCACTGTGGCAAAAAACACACAAAATGCACACCAGAAGTAGCTGAAGCAAAGATTTTTTTTTTTCTCTTGCACTATATTTTAGCTTTAAAAGAAAAGAATGGAATTAACCACGTAGCTAAACACGATGGTAGCCCTGTAGGATATTCGTGTTAGTCAAAGGCTGAAATACATTAACATTAAAAAACTCCATAGGGTTATTTTAAATATTCATTAGGAAATTTACAAGCTTTGGTGTAATGGCTGAGGACTCCAGTGTTTGGAAATTTACAAGCTTTGGTGAAATGGCAGAGGACTCCAGTGTTTTTATAATTGGAAGCCGGGCCAGTGGAAACTTTCTCAGCCATGGGAAAACAATGTGGCCCAGTTTCTGTTCCTATGTTAGAGATTCTTGATTATGCTCTCTAAATATCAATCCCCTGAACACACACACACACACACACACCTGATATTACAGTATTGTTATGTAGCATCATTCATTATCAGCTCTTCTGCTTGATGTTCCTTTTTTCCCTCCCCTTTTTTTTTTTTTTTTTAATATGCAATAATGCTCATGGCCCAAAATACAGCACTCTCCTCTTCTTGTTTCAGATGAAAGGGACAATGTTGCTGGGAAGAATGTAAAGAGTGTCTAGTGTCTCTCAACAGGTAAATGATTCAGAAAATTTGCTGACAAGCACAAGCACTTAACATAAACCCAGGGAAACTGTCTCCAATCTTATTTAGAGATGACTCACTCAAAATTCAATTAGCACAAGACTACAAACTGATCCAGGAAAAGAAAGGGTAGCTCTGGTACTTTTTTTTTTCTCTTTTTTTTTTTTTTAATTTATAATTTTTAAGCTATAAAATAGCCAGAAGTCAGCATTTCTTCAGTTTTCTGGCCTCCTGTTTCTCTGGGCACAAGAGAACTGCCTGAATTCTCGCTTCCTCACTTTCTTGTTCCATAGATGTCAAACGATCACCATGAAAGAGTGGGAAAGGAGAGTTCTGAAGATTTACCCCTCCCAGGAGATCTTTGCCCAGATTTGCTATAAAACTCAGTGTAATCTTTGATCTTCCAGTGACTTGTACTCTTCTCTGTTACTTGAAACCCAGCATTATTATTAAGCTTAAGTAGATTGCTTTAAACTTCTAAAATATTTACTCTCCTGCCTCCCAATGGGATGTTAACAATAAAAAATAGTGAGGGCTTCTACATTTGTTTTTACTTTACATAAACGAATTAAGCAGTCTCTACTAGACTCGTTTAGACCCACAATAATGTAAACTGAAGCAACATAAAAGAGCCTCCACATCCATGTTTACAGAATAGAAATCTTACAGTTTTTGGAGGGAAAAGTTTAGAGAAGGTGCCTAATTCATCTTTCTTTACTGTGAGCAAACCTGGATAGGCCTCCCTGTTCATAAGGGAAACGTGTGACACTAACAGCTTGGTTGTTTGCTTTTGTATTTTTTCAAGTGAGTTCAAAGGGACTCACTTGATTGTATCCCTTCCCCCTCCCCCACCCTTCATCCTTCATAACCATAGTTTAATGAATTTTTATTAGAAAAGCATGGCTGCACTTATGAAAAAAAAAATCTGTCTTTGAAACCAGGAGGAGACTGTGTTTTCCCTGGCATTAGCCTGTTAGTTTTTAATATCAGGTTTGCACTGGAGTTGACTCCTGGTGCATTTTGGAACCATAAGCCAACAAAGTGAAGCTAATGGGAAAGGAAATAATCCAGGAGAAGAGAGCCCCTTTTGAAGTGTGGGCAGGAAATCTGCACAACTCTCTCCTCCTCCTCCTTCTTCCTCCTTCTTCCCCTACCCCCATCCCATGCAGTGTCTTCCTCTCCTCATAAAGAGCGACTTTTGCTCATTTTTTTGTTTAGAGGATGGGATCAAGCAAAAACACCAGCTTAATTTCAGCTTCTTAATTAGCAAAACTTAGGGGGAAAACATTCCCTGGTGTTAAAAAGATAAACAAATCAGTAAACATAAGGAATGAATACACTGGGGATTCAATTCTGTAATTTTGGACAAGGTAAAAGATGTTGCCTTCCACCAAGCTTTCCAGTGCAATATGCATCCCATAAAGCCTCTGAGAACCAGCAACGTGCACAGTACTTCTTGGTTCAGTGGAGATACTGGAGCATGTCATAAGCGCCTCAGAGACCTGCTTGCACCCCATCGTGTTAAAAACATGAAGAAGAAATTACCAGGCAGAATGTCCTCCAGCTCTTAAACGGCATGGTGGTGATGCAAAGCATTGCCAGACTACAGTCACGGATTTGGTCCCAGCTCTTTATTGTAGCTCATTCTCTGTTGGCATCCCTCATGAAGCTCAATTTATTTTATACAACTGTGAGAAGTCTGGGGTAATGTTGGTTGCCCCTTCTCCTTTTCTCTTAGCTATAGCTTCAGTGTTTCCTGGAGAAATAGATTGTCAGTAGGAAGGCCTCTAATTTCGGATTTGGAAGTTTGCCTACTTTGCCTGCTCAGTTGCCTACTTTGTCACAGACCTTTTTGTGACACTTGGGTAAGTTACTTCATCTCAGATTCTCAACTATTTCATGGCAATTGGGCTCTAAAATATCTTTGTGATTTTGTTTGTAACACTGCAGCTTATAAAGCACTAATCACACTTTCCTATCATACAGCAGTATCTGGGGGTGGGAAATGTGAAAAAAAAAAAGCAGCTATTGCAGTACTGGGGATCATCAAAGTATCGAGACTTGAAAAAGAGATGCAATGGGAAGTGAAACAGATTGCAGATTTTAAAAATACAATACAGGAATCACTGAATTTCTCTTGTCCACCATCCTTCATCTCAAAGGTTATGATAATGGAAAATGATATTACAAGAAAATGGAAATAGCTAAAAAGGGAATAGAAAATGCTAGAAATATAATATATGCCAATAATCAGGGTTAATTTTCTGCCACAGTGGTCCAAAATGACATACTAGAACCTGTTTTCGTCAATGTTAAAAATCCAGCATCTTGTTCTAACACAAGCCAGTAGTCATTTGTAACTTTTCTTGGGTGTCACAGCAAAAGCATGGTGGGACATCACCTAGTCAGCTACTCTATGTCTGACAATCACATGCAGGAAATACACTATGAGCACAATGTATTTGTGGGTCACAGGATGCTAGCAACAGCTCTTTGCTGCAGTTCCCAGAGGCACCTGGACTCCTAGCTGTAATAAGCACAGAATCATAGAATCATAGAATCATAGAATCATTGAGGTTGGAAAAGACCTCTAAGATCATCGAGTCCAACCGTCAACCCAACACCACCATGCCCACTAAACCATGTCCCTAAGCACCTCATCTACACGTCTTTTAAATACCTCCAGGGATGGGGACTCCACCACTTCCCTGGGCAGCCTGTTCCAATGTTTCACCACTCTTTCAGTAAAGAAATTTTTCCTTACATCCAATCTAAACCTCCCCTGCCGCAACTTGAGGCCATAAGAAGAAACTAATGTGATCAGAAGACAGAGGGTAACTTCCTCCAAATGTCAGCCTTTCTCAAAACCAGTTCCTTCATAGCACTACCATTATGGACTTGTTTATTAAGCTAGGTAAATACCTTTCTCTCCAGCAAAAGGGTGAGCATGAGCTGAGGACAGAACCCCCTGCTATTTCTTATTTGCTGTTTTTGCTGATGACAAGAGAAGCTCAATAGAACAGGGCATGGCAGACTTGTTGAAATATTCCTTTATCCCTTGTGAGAGGTTTGACAAATTATTAATACCATGATCCAGTTGTACACTTCCTCTCAAGGACCAAACATGACTATACACTACAGGGATAACAGAAAAGTAGATAACAGCCCATCCAGAAAGTGTGCTAGGTATACAAAATGCTACACACTTCAACTTGCCACGTGCTTTTACAATCCTTCACAAAAACTTCATTATGCAGTAGTTGTGTGGTGTTTGTCACATTCAGGGTGTTGAAATAGCATTGATTGTCTTCTGAAGTAAGACATCTGTGTCAGAGTTAGCTACCCTGAATTCCTGTTAAAGCTGATGAAAAGAAAATGGGCGCTTATAAGACCCAATTCATTTCCTCCAAAAGCAGAAGCCATATGAATCACATCCTAAAAGCGCTTATTTGTTTCCATCACCTACAGAGAAAGCATTGAGTAACCAGCTCAGATGTAGTTGTCCACAGGAGAGAAGGCTCAGGCAGTGGTTCCCATCCCCGGGGAACAGATCTAAGCAGGGTTTTGAGGATCAGTGCAGGAAGGACACAAGGTGCTGGGAGACACATGGCCTGAAAAAGGCTGGAGTGTTGGTGGAGCTGTGACAGCGAAGTTTGATCCAGGCTGTAGGGGCTCCATGCGCACTAGCAAATTTATAAAAATTACACAGCCAAACTCCTGCTGACTTCCATGTGTGTCCTCAGTGTCAAGCTCAGCTTTAACATACTAAGTGGTCTGACTCCATCTGCCTCTACAGTGGCACCGTCTCAGTTCATGACCTTGGTGGCAGCCCCGCGTGGCACTGATTAGCCCTTCTGCCTGCAGGAACTGCAACCAGTGGGGTGTGTGCAGGTCTGGAGGGAAGGGGCATTATTTGGAGATCACTGTGCCACCACTGACTTGCTGAAGTCATTCCTTCAGCCAGGAGATCTCAAATCCGGGAGGCAGAAAAATCTGTGTGTCTGGCTTTTTTGTCTGCCATGGTGGGCCATCACTCTTGCCAGACCCTAAGAGGTAGCAGCAACCATGCTAAAAGGATTGCTGGCTTCTTGCACATGAGGCATGCAGACATTAAACCCATCATTAGGGACTAACTGAGCTTTCTTGTGGAAGTGTTGGTCCCTCTCACTGACTATACTCAGAGCCTCCACCTTCCACCAGATGACAAAAGTTATGTAGGAAATATGCAATCTTGACATCCTGATTTAAACACAGCCCACTGAAGTAAAAAGCTCACTCCCTAATGATTTCAGTAGGGTTTGGACTTCATCAAAGAAAAGAATAATGACCTTGATACAATCTCCCGTCTAATACTGCCATATCGACTAGATCAGAGCCAAGCAGCCCGACTTCGGATTGGAGGCAGTTGTGGGGTAGCTGCTGAGAGCTACCACAGGAGGTGGAGACCTTTGGCAGGGAGGACATGCAGTCCCAGGCACGGGCTAAGAGCTGGCCCTGTTCTTCTGGCCCACATTTGGGAAGGTAAGCTGTTTTCATGCCTTCTGTAGGAGCCTGTGTGAAGACTGTAGAGTTGTTGCTGGGTCCAAGGCTGCAACCATATGTTCTTGTTAAGACCGGTATTGCAAACCTGCAGAATGTAAAGCCTGTATGCATATGTTATAAAGCATGAAAGTCCACATGCCACCATTCAAGGCAGCATGGGGGTTTGGGCACAGGGGCTAAAAGACCTCTAGGAATGCAACAGGAATGTGTACCCGTGAGCACCCACAGGGGAACGGTGCTCAGTGGGAGGAGGCATTTACCCTCAGGAGGGGTGCTGAGAGGACAGTTGCGCTCAGTACATAGATGTGGCTCCCACAAGCTCAGGGAGTCAAGCTGGACCAGCTTCATTTCCTGACCACGTCACAGCTTCCCTATGTTATGGAGCAATCTGAGTTTACCTTATATCATTTCTCTATGCCTTAGTTTCTCTTTAGTAGAAAGGAAGTAATAACTCTTCCCACCTCCCCATGATGCACAGTGAGTCGTGTTTCTGGGGCAGGTGGAGTCCTGAAAGTTCCTCGGCTGATAATCTTCAAGTGGCTGATGTAAAGTTAAATATAGGACTGAGATGGGGTCAACCCGCCTCAGAAGGCTGCTTCTCCAAAGCAGCCCCCAAAGAGGGCCAACAAAACTAGCGTATCAAGAAAAAGATATCAAATCAGAGTGGGCCTGAAGGTTACCTTGGCTGAAAGAAGGCCATCCTCTCAGAATACCAGTCCAAAAAACAGTTTATTAAAAAGTGGTGAGGTAAACCCCACGTGCAGGAGCAAGGGGAATTGTTCCACATTTTTGGCTCCAGAAGGCTGGAGGAACCCTCACCTGATGTAATTTTAAAATGCTCTGCAAATACACTAAAAAAGAGGGGGGTTTCTGCACAAAATGAAAACTTACACAATCCCTTAAAAAAAGCCAAATCTTAAACATGTGAAAGCCTATGAAAAATTAGATGATGTGAAAAACACTTTAAATCAAAGCAGCAGGTAAAGCTGGAAATAAAGTTATCTTCAGTTAAAATCTCTATGTACCACATTGACGGTAATGCTTCATTTCCTGTAGACTGTAAGTAAATCAAAGCCTACTTTGGGTTTCCATATCTGTCTAAGATCTCATCTCCAAGAATGTATTATTTTGGCATTTCCCACATTGGAATTACCTCTGGTCCAAATTTGGGTAATAGAGTATGATAACATATTAACAAGTAATAAGCATGAAATTTTTATCCATTTTAAAATGTATTACTGAGAAAGAAAACAAACACATAAAAAAGCCAGCATTTCAAAAGTAATCAGCAATAGAACCAAGAAAACAAAAGACTTAGGTCACAAGAGAAAAATGAAAGGAAAGGAAAGTATAGCTAATTGGTGGCACTTTTGCAGAGAAAGAACGTAAGAAAAACTGCATACCTATTCAGGAAAAGTAAAACAGATGTGTGAAGTGTCTGACTGAGCTATTGTTTTAACTTTGTAATCTAAAATAGCTGACTTGATTTCATTTTAACAAGGGATTAGTTTAGCAGACAGTTTGGATTAGCAGCAACATATATAAATAAACACGCTACTCTTAAAACTTAAATACCCAGCTTACAAGATGCAGGACAACAAGAGTCAGAAAAATGCTAGTCTTGAACTTTTATGGAGCCAAAACACATGTCCATTCCACAGAGACAAGGAATTAGCAAGAGCACTCACACTGAACAATGTGATACAAGAAACATTTGTGATTATGATTTCACCGAGAAGCAACTCAAGCCCTGCTCTACACCCTAATTGCAGAGGATTACAAAATATTTTACACCTATGCTATTTTAAGAAAAAGAAGAATAAGCTCATACTTTGCTATTCATATGAGAAGGAACCTGACACAAGTCAGAAATCATGGGTCGGGTATTCTGTAAAAAAAGACGTCTGTTGCTTCGGCCATAGAAGAGGGGGGAAAAAACCTGTCTGTAACTAAAGAAAGCCCTTTTCTAATACGCTTTTCACACAGCAGCGGAGATCAGGATTAACAGATCTGAGGAAGGGAGGTGTCTGGGCTGGTAACCAGAGAGAAGATGAGACCAGGAAAGAGCCGCTCTTCCTCCCCTGTAGGCAGACAGCTGTCTTTCAGTGAGCAGTCTCAGAACCTGCACTAACTTTTAAGTCATAAACAGTCGCAGACATTTGGCGTTTTATATAGGATCTTGTTTAGTCCCTTCCAGCACTGCCAAGCCGGATGCGATTCTAATGTCATGGTGTTTTCTGTAGCAGTCATTTTGCTACCATCTGTTAGAGGTCAACACTAATACAGGTCCTCCATTTTTTTAGGCCCCTTAAGTCAGTAAAGGCTTAAGCCTGCTACTGATTTCAGTGCACTTTGGCTCTTGCTATGAGGGTGAAGACCTGCACTTAGATATACAGAATCACAGAGACCATTCACCTACAGGGGATGGGCAGGGTGCTCCTGTGAGTAGCAATTACCTCCGTTGTTAGAGGAGTTTTCGGTTCAGTCCCTAAATTCCTGTATGCTCTGTCTATAAGGTTAGCCATGCTGGAACGGTCTTACTTGGAAAAGCGTACAGCAAGGAGGAAGGGGATATGCAGTTCTCCACATCCATGACAAATAGGCTGAACTCAGCAGGCTTTAATTACAGCAAGAGAAGTTTAAGCTAGACGTTAAAATCTGTTCTAATGCCAAAGATGCAGAAATGTTGTGAAGACTTCATAAGCGGAGGTCTGCAAAATGAGTTAGACATACATTGTGGGGGATGACTTAGGAAGGCAGAGCCTGGGCTATATCTGAAGTTCCTTCTGTTTTTCATGGAGTAACACTCATCTGATCAAATGCTGACAAACACATTGGCTACTCACCATCAGGTGTATGGCAGGCAGAGCCTAATGCGTATTAAATCCAGAGAATTTACAAGAGTCCCTGTTCAAACCAAGAATCTTTAGCAAAGAGTTGCATCTGTCTGGAAACATGGCTACAAAAGAAAGTTCCTGAAAGAAAGATCTTACAGGTGCAGGAAAGAAGGCTACTGAAGAAATCAGAGTGTGTCAGACCAGGGACACGTATCTCCTAGCAAGATAATTTGCAGGTAAATGCACAAGGTAGCAAAGAAGAAAACAAGCATGGTAATACAACAGGAGCAACAACAAAGGTCGTTTGGGGGGCCATCTCCTGTGAAAAAGGAAAAAACTAGTGACACCAAAAAGGAATAAGCAGGAAAAAAACAGAAAGACAGACTAGTGATAGGTAGGAATGTACAAAGGTCATTTTTGAAAGGTCAGCTGGGAGTAACGCATCTGACAAACTTTTTTTTCTAGATCTGTCACCAGTCATGACAGTTGTTTCCTTCCCCAACACAGAGCATAGTTTCATGGAGCCCCAAAATCTTCTCAGGGGGGCGTTGCAGAGAGTATATAAAGCAGGGTAACAAGGTCTGGCCTCAGCATTTTGGAAAAAGAAAATAGGGGAAATATGTTGATGACATCCAGAGGGAGGCCTTTGGCCTTAATAGTATCTGCCCATCTCATTTTATGTTGAATAAAAGGCAGTATCTGAATCTTCTTGCCACAAGGAGAACTGACCTGGCAGAAAGAACAGAGTACAGAGAAATGTATCAAGAGCAGAGTTATTTCATGACAAACATAAGCTCAGACTACGGTTGTGCCCTCCAGAAGATGTTCACAGGAGGTTGAGAAGTGAATTAATTTGGGAGCATCCTGCTTAGTACGGAAACTCATAAACAAAGGGATGATCCATGACAGGATGGTGTACATTCCTGTACGTCTTCCTTCTCCATACGGAAGACCCTCTCCCCTCTTTGGGAGCAAGGGGAACACAGAAAGCTTCATCAGAGAAGGAGCTGCTTCTGACAAAAGAGGGCAAAGAAACTCACAGTCTACACACCAGTTCAGCCTCCCAAGGAAGGACCCTGCTGTCTACAGAGTGATTACAGGGAAGAGCTGGAAGGATTGAGTTTTGAAGCCAGGCAGCATGTTGCCCGATAGCCCAGTAAATCGTTAGTAACAGGACACATGCTTCACACTAACTCTATAAGGTCTCAAGACTCTTCAGGCTTCGTCTGGACTTGTCTTCACACAACTGAAGCTTTGTTTTAGCTTGCTTAGCTGTATCAGCAATTATCTGATGACCAGGTGGCTATTGCCCAATTTGTTCTTCTGTTTGCTAAGCCTCTGTTTAGATTTTCATAGCTGTTTGAGGTAGCTATATTTTTTACACAGGTACCGTAACAAGTACTTATTCTTGGTAGAATGAAATATCTATGAACCTAGGGTAATGATGCAATGTAGAAGAATGCAGGCATGAGATGATAACAGAAGGGATATGGGATAATACTGGAGACCTTTGAGCTATTAATTTATCAGTGGTCAATTACTGATCATTAACCGTGGTTCTTAAACAGTGGTAGCTCAGGCAATCACATGGCCAAGACCCTTCTTTCCTCAGAGCCATGATGGTGAGGTGCTGACCAGGACAGCTGGCCCTTCTGCAGCTACTCAGCTCTCCCCCTGCACCACAATCACCAGCAGAGTGAGACAAGCACATCCATGATATCGTGTAAGAACCAGTGTCACCCAAACTCAGATATCTCAAGTAAGTGCCTTAAGTCAATGTGACTCGAAAGCATCATAAGGGCATTTTTTTACAGCTCCCAGGCCACTCACTTGCCATGACTGAGGCTATCCTGGGAAAAAGGTAGTGTTTTGGCCTCGGTATTTTCCAAAATGACTGTTTCATTGGGAACTTGCCAGATGCCAGCTGGTCTTTCCATGAGAAAGGTTGGGCTTTTGAATCTTTTCTTCCTTTAGTGACAAACCAGTTTTCACTTTTTTGAGCAACTCCTTTCCCCAAAAAAGGGAGGGAAGGTCTGCCTGTTTGCTAGAGCAAGGAGAAGCAGAAGACCCATCAGTAAGTTACAGTCATCTGTTTGCCTATCGGGTTCTTGAGACATGAAATTCACCCAACCCAAGAGGACCCAGGAGCAGCACATAGCTGGAGAAGGCAAGGGCTGAAAGTGACCCTGGCAAAAAGGAGCTTAGGAAATCGAAACCTGAAGCAGATCCTTAAGACCTTTGCTTCAGTTAAGAGCAAGAGGACTTTATCAGCACATCCCAGCTAAGCTTCCCTTGTATCCTTGGTCCACCCCAAAATCTCACCAACCAGACACTTATCCAAGCACAGCTGCCCTTCCACTCACATACCACGTGTGGTGGAAGGGCATCCTTCAGGGGACAGAAGGATACACCCATCCTCAGGCTAAGAATCTTCACAGTCACATTCACATGTATTTCACAGTATGATGAGAGTGGTACTGAGGATCTGGCCTGTGACTCAGCCCCGACCTTTTCTTCTGTGGCACAGCCTTAAGTGGTGCAACCTAAAAGTGGCAAATAAAAACATGGAGCAGGGAGTGAGGCAATATTTGCATGTGCCGCCTGCCTACCTCCAGCCTTGCCAGTACCTGGCAAAGCAGAAAGCAGAGGAAAAGCAAGTTTTGACTACTCCAGTACATTTTGCCTGAGTAGAGACTGTGAGATGTGTCCTAATGTTATTTTAATTAAAATGCAATATCAATTTGATTTGAACCACCACCTTTGATACCAAACTCAGCAACTTTATGTAGTAGGCTTGAGTGGAGATAAAAAATTAATGTGTTAAATAATTTAGGCGTCAGAGAGAGTCCCATGACCATAATATAAACATATTGATGTTGGCAAGAAAACATTTATTATTAATTTTACATAAGAGCTACAAAGTTCCAGGTGCATTTCCTAATTCATGCCAAACTTTGTAGACATGCAGAGTTTCATGGTAATTAGAACTAATTTATTTGTATCAATTTACATTTATGTTAAGAAAAACAATAATTATACAGAAGAAGGAGGATTGTTCTAAGTTTTCTATGTATATTTGGCCTGAATGAACACTCTTAATAAGTTTTCGGTGCTACTGCAGTAAATGAGTAGGTGTTTACAAGAATACAAAAGGTATTAACTAACCATTTTTGGAATTGTCATGGCAATGTCCCAGATTTCCTATAAAATCCTGAATAGATAGTGACTAAAATGTTATTTTCTTCTGTGTTTTTCTTCCTTACTTAGAATGATGACCCCCATCTACAGAATATAGATATGTGTATATAGATAGATATATATCCATTCTGTAAGTACACATCCGCATGTGTGTGATATACATATACATACATACATTCAGGAGGCTATATATGCATGTAAGATAAACAAAAGTGTGGCAAACACCAAATCTGCAAGAAAGAATTTGCATATTTTTCTTGCTGCTAATAATCACTTGGTAAAGGGTCATTCTTGTGGTTTCTTCACAGTATGCATCTTCGAGCGGACTCTCATTTTCTGAATACTGCAACTTTAAATGAAGAAATCGCTTTGCCTACTCTCATTTAAATTCAAACACAGATATTACAGTAAGTGACTGTGTTTGCTCTCTTCATGATCTGGGCCCAAATTTCCAAACAAAAATTTTCATGCCAAAATTTTAGACCCCTAAATTTGAAGAGAAAAACCACGTTGTTATATTTGGTTTTCTTATTCATAATTTTCCTGTTCTGAAATAACAGTAATGGAAGCAGAACAGACTAGTCAGTGCTGAGCCCCAGCTCTGGCAGCTGCACGGCGCTAAGCAAAGCAGCTCGGAGGAGGGAGTAAGGCAGTTCTTAGGTGGCATCAAGCCGCTGGGACTGGCTCCAGCAAGAGGAGCGGGCTGAGACTGCAAGGAGCCACAGCTGGACCTCCTTGAACTCGGGTACTGCCCGAACAGCGCTGCCTTGCCATCATCACTGAGGCTGCTGTAAACTCCAGCAGGGACCTGGGATGGAAGAGCGAGAGGTTTGACTGGAGCTGCTCTCCTCAGCCCCGAGTGCGGCACAGCTCAGCCAGCCCAGGAGAGCCGGCCATCCATATTATGCAACTTGTGTATAATAAAACATATCTCACACATTTTTAGATCATCAGCTTCAGTATTAAAACAGGCACCTCACTGAGAAAATAAATGCAAAAAACATAACTAGAGGAGATGGTACAATCATAGAGCAACTGAGAGCAAAATCAGAACTATTCCTTCTTTTTCTTCTTTTTTTTAACTAATGTAATTAAAGACTTCCTCAGCATGAACACAAAGGGAGTATTTAATGTGAACTTTAAAAAAATAAAAAGATTTAAAGGTTTAATATACCTCCAGGAAAAAAAAAAACAGTTAAAAGATTTCCTTAAAAAAAAAAATAAAGATCCACAAATGGCTGGTGAAACTCCATAAAGCAGCTGGAACTTGTTAATAGTCACACTCTCCTGTGACCTGAGATGCAGGAATCTAACCATGAATTTTTTACAGATATCCTTTAAAACAAGTGCTGGCTGATATCACTGCAGCCTGCTGGACTAAAACTTTCTGAAGACACTGTGGCACCTAGAGGAAATCAACTCTCCTGACATTTAGGCTTCAGGAAAAAAAAACTTTTTTTTTTTCATTTCTTTTTCTTAAAAAGAAAAAAAAAAGGAAACACTTAATCAGTAGCAGTGACTCAGTGTTAAAAACCAACAGTATTCTTTTCCCTCTGCTCTGCACATATGGTTCCTCTGAGAGACCAGAGTTAATGAATAATAATAGTAATTTCTTCACTAGCCATTGATAACTTTGATACCATGTGAAAAAGATTAAACACAAAAGAGCAGTTTTCTACAGAGATGGACCCAACAAACCTTCTAGATCTAAACAGCCAGAATTTTGCAGGGAGTTGATAAACAGAGTCTAAATGTCTCTGTCTTTGTCACAGGCCCAAACAAACCCCCAGCAGAAAACATGCTCACAGTCATGCTCCCAGGCACTGAAATCAAAATCCAGATTCAGATTTTGGTCACCTTACTGGGAAAAACTGAATGTTGTATTAAACCAAGGGTTCCTCTAAACGCTGCTAACACTCATAATTCAGAGTTGTGCAGAAATAACGGTCATGCTTTCCTGCAGGATTTTGCCCCCTATGCATCAAGGATGAAGGCCCTACTGTGGACCATCTGGTGACCTGTCTAATCTTCCCTTACAGCTCCCCCCTTCCTTCCTTGCACAGGAAGAAATAGCGGGTGCCATTCCAAACAAGCCAACCAGCATGCCAACCCAACACGAGCTGGCTTCAGCCGGGGTCCTAGCAGCTTTCTTGTCGTGGCATTACACATTTAGCAGGGTTTACTGTATAAGCTGGAGGACACCACCAGCCCCGTGAGACCACCTGGCTTCTGGATTAGAGCACATCCACCTTGAGATGCAGGTGGTGTGAGTGCAAAACTTTTTACAGTGGCCAGAACACCAGCCCCTATAGTGATGCCAACACAAGGTTTGAAGACATTGTGCCTAAACTGGAGAATCCTTGTTAAGAAAAGTCATAGGGTGGGCTTTAGTAAGTTTTCGCTATAGCAAACTCAGGAGTGGGCCCTTGTTTTCAAAAACCCCCAGAACATACCAAAATTTGGGGGTGAAGCAAAGTAAAAATCTGCTGCTTGAGCCATTACCTACTTGCTGGAGGTAAGCTCGGACTCTCATCATCCACCTTCAAAACACAGCAGGATCAATGCACTGTGTTTGCCAGGACACTGGAATAGCCGAGTCCTTTCGTCCACTTAACTGTGGTAGGGAAAGCTATTTTATTTCCCTGTGCCTCTGCTCCTTTATTGAAGAGATCTGGTAGGAGGGGTTGTGGCTTTAAGCATTTCTCCTCCCACATTTTTTTCTGTCTTGCTCTGGGTTTGTACAAGGCCCAGCAAGTATTAGAGCCTAAGCACGGCTATAATAATAGAGCCCTTGGGAAAGGTGGCACTTCCATGGCTGCAGGTGTTGAAATACTCACCCTGAGATCTCCGTCTCATTAGCTCTGCTCGCCAGCCTCCTTATTATTGGAAAGGTTATTACAACACTGTGCCTATGTGAAAGAAGTCAGGCTCTGATTTGGACATGTATCAGCCTCCCAGAAGCACCACCACATTTGGCACAGCCCGGCTGTCAGTCTTAGCAAAAAGGCCAAGAACTGGAAAGATACGAAGACTGACTCTACTGAGCCCTGCAAAAGGTCATTCAAGGTCAAATCGGGGTGGTAATATGGGGAAGCTCGCTCTGCTGGAGCTCATCCCGTGCTCATTCTGCAAGGAAAACTACAGTCTTTAGGGCCGTCACTTTCCTTCACAACCACTAAATTCAGACAAACATGTTTAAAAAAAAAAATCTCAGAAAAAGTTAAACTAACAAACTCTAAATAGGGAAAGGTGTTAAATTATGTGTGGCCTCATTCTTGTGCTTTCCCTGACAAACAAGATGTGGCCAAAAGAGAATTACAAGCTATGAAGCTGTTAAACTTTCCTTGGACTCTTTATTTCAGATTCCTTATGAAGGAGTTGATAGACTGTATATGTCAGTATGCTGTACGATATAGGCCACGAGGAGAAGGGAGAAGAGTGATTCTCTTCTCTCCACACACAGGCACATACACACAAACACATGTGTACACACATTGCCATTGAAATGAATGAGCCCATTCATAGGAAACGCAAGTTCTGTTGGTTTATTAGGCTTGGAACCAAGTCACACCATCTCAACCTGCCAGAGTTAAGTTGTACATACCAGAAAAACGTCTTACCTGCAGTACCTGTCAGCCTATTTCATACTAATGTAAGCCTTACGATTTCTACTGTCCATGGACCAAATCCTGAAGGCCTTTCGCAGCCCTGAAAATGGGCAGAAGGAGCTTTTCTGCCTTGTATCGCAGTCGCTGGGACTCACCACCTCCTTAGGAGGCAGGCGGTGTTTCCCGCAGGAATGACTGCTGGCAGGAGGAGGGACATTCCTTGAGGTTCCCCTTTCAGAGACTTCTCAGAATCCCTCTCTCTGGGTGGGTTGGCATCTCCTCTGCCAGCGGGAGCAAATGGCCTATCTTCCACAGGGTCTTAGCCAATCAATCATAGCTGGAGGGCAAGTTGCCTCTAGGCTGTCTTCTGGCCCTCAGTAGCTCTTCCCTCTGTGGTCTTCAGTGCTACTCGGCAGCAGAGGTGCTGGGAATAATCCTCCGTCTGCATCCAGCTGTCTGTGCACTGCAACAAGAGCCTCACAGTGCCCGGCCAAGCTGCTCGGCCTTTGAAGGCACAGTCCCAAATACCACACGTTCCATTCCAAGGCAGAATGTAACGACAGCTATAATTAAAACCGTTATTAATGCAAACACATGAAGTCACAATAATAACTAAACTGTCCAACAGTGTCTGAGGTGGTGTCTCGCTTCCTCTGGAAGATCAGACCTGCTTCTGTCAGAAGACGGGGCAGCTGCTTCTCCTGGCTAGTTCATAACCTGGAGACCTATTGTCTAAACACGCTGGGTTTGTTCCTGTCGCACACACCGCTTTTCACCCATCTACTGGACAGAAGCTCACTGGGACTAGCACATAGCTGATTAAGCCAAAATTGCACTGCAAACTGCTTACATTCACGTGCACCTAATTCTGGCCCATTGCTGTCAAGTAAGGTGTATTAGGCAAGAAAAGATCTTTGATGTCTATCATCGGTTCTTTACCTGTATCTCCCAAAAAATTTATCCCAGAGGAGTCAGAATAATAGTAAGTACATAGTTCATAGAGTTCTGGTTTGGACTTTTTTTCCCCTAATCAACATAAATAATCTATGTGTACTTTGCTCCAGCCAGTTTTTTCTCTGTACCATCAATACAACACTTTCCTACATCTTGATCTTTATTTCTTTATTTCATATGCAGCAAAACTTAAGAGCTTCTTCAATACTACTGTTCGTTTAAGGTCAAAATAACTCTCCTCTTTCCTTTAGAATTTTTTTCCTCAAAGAACCCCTATCGACCTCCGTGACTACTTTTCATATACTTTTTAATAACTAACTCAGGAGTCATGATTCTTGAAACAGGATTTCATGCAGTGGTAGTAGTTCCCCTTACTTTGATAATAGTGATGAGGAATAGGCTGTTCTTGCCACTACCATTTTAATCTTAATTACTTTGTGTAGAGTCTCATCCAAGGTAATCAATCTGAAACTCACAGTCCTTAGCTCACCTCAGAACACAAAGTTTATTTTTATTAGCGTAACATGCTAATGTTGGACTTCGCCACTTCTGTCAAATGCTTTAAAGAGTGTGTCTCAATCTCCAAATCTCTTCCAGGTTCAGATTCAATTTACAAATCATCCATTTGTAGTTGAAAAAAAGTAAGCTGTGAATTCTCTGGAGTGTTTGCAAGGCCATTTTCAGTAACAGCAATAAGTGGTTTGCAGTCGATTTCAGCTAATAAAATAGTAATAGCTAAGGCCTCCCACAACTAAGACATGAAGACTTTTACAACCATGCCAAAGCCTCCTTCCCTATCTGAGCTTATTAACTCTCGTTTCCTGTTAGCATCTACTATGCATAAACCACTGGTCTCTAGCTGTGACCACTCTCCTGTAAGAAGATTGCACCAAAATCCTTCTCAGAGGCACCCGTGGACAATATAGTTTTGTGTATACCATCCTCTCAAATTAATTCCTTTTACTTCTTAGACTTTTTATTAAGGTCAGGCAATGTCATTGTATAGGAGCATTCTCTATTTATTTATTCAGGCAGCACCATAAGGTACAATTGTCCTGATACAATCCATCATTCCAAGGAATCTACCATTTCTTTGTCAGTTGCAGTGGTCTCACTGTTACCTATATGTCTTGCCGAATAACCTTCTCTCTCAGGTGTGCTATTTACATTACAGAAAATTTACATTTTGCTGGCGTCACACTAACCTAGCAGCTCTGGTTCTGTTCCAGGATGCTCAGAGATTCCAGTCATTCTCTTCTGACATTTCAGTTTCTTTTACCATTTTGCCCAGATTAAAATATCACCTATGGTGCCCCAATTCCTTCTGCACTACCAAAACTTTTTTGTATTTCCTGATGATACAAATGGAGTGTTGAGCACAACCTAAATGGAAGTCTGAAGAAACAGGGTTTTCTCAATAAGACATGGAAAATGCACAAAAAGTGCTGTGTTTTTCCAAAGATATTCCCCAGAACCCTGCTGATACATCCAGCGTATAAAAATATCTGGTATTAGACAACTTCCCTGAAAATGATCCCCTAACAACTACTGTGACTTTTTGCTTTTTTTGTATTTATTCAATTCTTCTGGTCTATCCAAACGCAAAACATTCTGTCCCTCTTTTCTTCTCTAGAGATGAACAAAGAATGTATCCACAGTTCATTCCCCTACGCATTTTGTGATTCTTGGGGTAATAAACTCACCCAGTTCCTCTTTTAGACTCTTCCTTAAGAGCAAGGGAATTCGAATAGGAAGAGGGACTGGAGGGAGGCTGACTCTCTCCTCTGATGTGTGTTCTGCTCAGAGACAGCTTGTTCCGTCGCTGGTGTCCTCTAATGCTTCCTCAGGTATATTGTCCTCCTGTTTTCTCCTGTGAGCGCATCGTCCTGATGAGAACAAAGGCTCGACACATTATTTATTCCATAATGGATGCTCTTCTCCATAAAGTTAATACAGACTGTATCTGTCCACTTTATTTACCCTCACGTTAACTTTAGCTGCTATTAGCTTACCCCTGTAAGCCTCCCCTGACTCTCCATTATCTGCTTCTTGTCAGGAGGATAACATTATTTCAATCAACACACCATCATGTGCACCAGTATCCAATTTAAAATGAATAAATGTCTTACTTGCTTTCAGGGTGATAGTCCATTCATCTTCTGATGAATTGCTCTTATGAAGAATCCCCCAGAGCAAATGGTGCTGTCATTGATCTCCTGTATGCTGCTTCTTACAAACTATTTCACAGTGATGTAATGTACCTTTTTCCAGTTTATGGCTTGTGCTATTTTCCACGCCATCTGCAGGCCCAGATGCTGCTCTTGTAGGACTCCAATTATAACTTCCTCAAGCATCTTTCTTTGCACTATTTTGGATTCTCCATTATGTCCTCCCCTTCATTCTGAACTGGGGAACTGGTTAGTTTGACAAACTAACTCCTTTGTCAAGACTTAATTCTTGATGTTCCAATGATTTGTTCCAGATCCCAGTCACAACCTCCTTTGTAATTAGGGTCTTGCTCCATTAAATTGTAAAATTTTCTCTTCAGCCACAGAGACTTCGACTGTTACGGATTTCACCTTCTTTTTTAATACGCCCTCCTTTTTAAAAAAATCCTTATATTTCATTATTTCAGAGTAAAATACTCCTGAACACTTTTACAGTTAATTCTAACTACCTGAGTAACTGGAAACCAAAGAAAACTGTCAGGACTTCAGTACCACCTATTGTCAGACAGAGCTACTATCTTCTAACTGTCTTCCCTTTTGTAAGCAGATAAAGAGTATGGAGTCATTCACATCTTCTACTGTTATCTTCCACACATCCAGAGTTTTCTCTGCAGTGAATTTTTTCATTGCTTCATTCTTCCACTCGGGGTACTTTCCTCCTTCCTTTTTATTTCCAGCACCATCAGTTACCTCCTGATGCTTAATATGTGTACAAGACATTGACTTGGTATCCCGCCCATTTCCCATCGAGCACCATCAGTTACCTCCTGATGCTTAATTTGTGTACAAGACATTGACTTGGTATCCCACCCATTTCCCATCACTGTGGATAGCTACACCAGCTCCATGGTCCTCAGCCAGACCGACTGTCTGGGGCCCTTAGCTGTATAGGCTGGAGATCCAATCCCACACCCTGTGGCTTGCCGGCATAGTGGTTCACAAGTGCCACACTGACAAGGCTGACACCTTGAAGGGGTTTCTAAGGCACAGAGGTTGCTTTCCTGCCTCAGGGGATTATAGAGCCTGAAGCCATATTAACTGTTGAACAGATTTCTCTCTCAGATACTAAGGTTTCTCATAGTTACTGAATTTGTCTTCTATCCAAAGCTCACAAAATAAGTTTCCCGAATAGGGAAGCACTCCTTCTTCTTGAAGGTCAGTTCTCCTACAGTGGAAGATGTTTCTCTTCTTCTTTCTAATCCCTCAGAAGAACTAGGACTAGGGCAATTCCTCTCATCATTTCCTAGGTGTGCAAGCCATGTAGCACAAGTTCAGTAAATCTAACATTTCTTGGAAGGACTGGACCCGTAACATATGCAGGGTGCAGATGGCCTGCACACATCCAGTAAATCTGCTGCTCTCAAGATGCGCAGGACTTAGCACATCTGGTCCGAGATCAGTGGTACAGTAATAAATAAAAAAGGCAAATAAACTCACACCTTTGGTATAAAAGAGAAGCAGGCAAATACCACAACAGATACACCGAAGTGGGAAAATATCGTTTCCCTCTGCTTGTCCTTGACTACATCTTTATCATACGCTCCATGGAAATCCCAGGCCTGCTGCTTCTAAGACTATCTCACCCATGCTCAGTATGACAGATCTCTGAACATGATGAGCAAGGCTTAAACTACATTCTAGGCCCAAGCAGGTTGTCAAACATCTGAAAATCCATTATAAATAAAGGCAGTCTTCGAATTCCATGTGGTTAGAATTGCCAAAAGACAGAAGGGCATCATCTGGAAAACCTAACAAAACGTAGCTTTAAGCAGAGCCAGGAGAAAGAAAAAAAAGGAAAATTACTCAAAGTTACCTCTTATCTTGCTTTTTTTGCTGAAAGGCAGTTTGAATGTGTTGTACACCTCAGTGATGTGCCAGGTGATAATGAAAGATCTTCCATATGAACATCATACGTGGGCATATCTGCAAATTTGTAAAAGGTCTGAGGCTGCTGCAAAAGCTGACCCAGTGAGCAACATTGCAAATTCTTGTCTCCTTGTCTCCCGACCACATAAACAAAGCTGTCTCTATATAATAACTGAGAAAGATGCATCATCAGCCCGTGAGCTCCTGCCAAGAGGTAGGATGTACTCTCAGATTTTGTTAAGACACTTAACAAGCCAAAGCTGAATCCGAAGTTAGACCATGATAATAACACCTTTATGGAAAGACCCAATGAATTAATAACATCATAAACATTTTTCCAGGTTCTCATGACACCTGGTTTTGACTAAAATCCTTACAATCCAGCAGCAACATGCTATAGGACAGTGCAAGAATTTATAGAAAAGTTTTCATCTTCTGTGTTCACACTTCATATGCTTTTTAAATAACTGCTACTACAGTTTTGGTCTCCCCACTGTGTAAATTTGGTAGGATTTATACATAAGGGCTGGTCTATCATCTGTTTATGGAATTTTCAACTCTTGCAGGGGAATAAACTATCTGACATAGCCAAACTTTCCTTCTCCAAATTCCATGTTCTCATAATCCCTGCAGAGCTACAGATTCCAAGAGAAGTGCTGCTATTACGGACCAATGCGAGGCCAACCTTCACTCAGATTCAGGGCTCTGGAAGCACTTTTCTTAATCCAAAACAAGAAGTCAGATTAAATTTTTCCTCCCAATCCTGAGCAAATCCATCACTTTAAACCCTCACAGCTTAAAAATATTAATTTTTTTCCCCTTTTGAATTTGGCAAGATTCTCCTGAGTCAGTGAGAAAGCTGATTGTTTCAAGTTGGACCTGCATAGGTCATTGTGTCCTTAACAAAACCAAAAGAGAGTGGTTTTACTGACATCATTCAAGGCACATTGTGGTTACGCTGGCTGAAGATATAGCCGTATATTTAGCACCATTTCAAGTCATAAAAACTTGCTCGCAATTTTTTTTTTAGCTTGAAAAGTTTACTGGCTGGTCACATGTGCACAATTGCAAAGTGACTGAACAAATCTTCCAAATGTCAGTTTTCTTTTCAAAACATATTTGTCATTAAACTGAGATGACACATGATCATTTTTACTGCCAATGGACCATTTTAAAGAAAGTGTGACTGAGTGAAAACAGGATTACTACAGAGATTTTCTAATCTACTATAAGCAGTTCAAATACAAGGATAATCTGTGTTCCTTTCTTGATTATCAGAAAAGCTTCTGAAAGGTTGGAACTGAAGACTAGAGACACCAAAAAGGAAGTTGAGAGTTTTGTCAATTGCTTTCACTTGAAAGATTTCTCAGAGTTTGGCTTTAAAAGAATTTTTGAAAAAGTAGACATCGAGCTACGTGGTCATACATAGAAAGCCCTGTATATACTCTGGTGGGGGAAAGGAAGGGGGGTCCTACCAATCATACTACTACCATTCTTATTACTAGCTTTAGAGGGGCATGACAGTTTAGCAATTTTAGAAATAACGACGCTGTATCATCTGATCCTTCTCTTTCCATAATGCAATATCCTCAACAACATAGTTTTGGAGTCCATTCTTCTAAAAATACCTAAAAGCTACACATTATTCCTCACTGTCAAAGTTGGTAATTGTAATGTATAGACAACACTGACTAGCCAAAAGTCCTGTGATCAAACTCACATACAGAGATAACTGCCTGTGCAGCACAGACCTTAGCTCATTGGACAACCCTCTCTCAGATGAGCCTGAATTCATGGGGCTGGTTATGATCAACACCAAGCACTTTCCCTATCCTTGCTGGTGTTCTCACAGAAAACAGGATACTGTATCTCCCTATAGCTTTCACTCAAGAAAGCATTCAAAGGATTGAGGGTTCCTAAGAAATTTCTAATTAAATACAATAGATTAGGAGGTCTATGGCATTACAGCTTCATTTGGCCATCCATCAACATTTCATAACCCTAAGCACATTACCTTGACCAGCAATGCAAAATGTGAATGAACTAGAACACTGACAAGGTTGAGCCCCAAGAGAGAGGGTAAAGGAGACAGAGAAAGAGAGGGGATGGTGGGAAAAAAGCTTACTGAAAGTCAAAGTTGGTAATTGTAATGTATAAACAACACTGACCAGCCAAAAGTCCTGTGATCAAACTTACATACAGAGATAACTGCCTGTGCAGCACAGACCTTAGCTCATTGGACAACCCTCTCTCAGATGAGCCTGAATTCATGGGGCTGGTTATGATCAACACCAAGGACTTTCCCTATCCTTGCTGGTGTTCTCACAGAAAACAGGATACTGTATCTCCCTATAGCTTTCACTCAAGAAAGCATTCAAAGGATTGAGGGTTCCTAAGAAATTTCTAATTAAATACAATAGATTAGGAGGTCTATGGCATTACAGCTTCATTTGGCCATCCATCAACATTTCATAACCCTAAGCACATTACCTTGACCAGCAATGCAAAATGTGAATGAACTAGAACACTGACAAGGTTGAGCCCCAAGAGAGAGGGTAAAGGAGATAGAGAAAGAGAGGGGATGGTGGGAAAAAAGCTTACTGAAAAGAGGTCTGAAAGAAGAAATAGAATTACGCTTTCTAATGTTGGCAAATAAGATAAATGGACGTCAGCATTGCAAGTTTCATTAAGTTTTGGAAAGCAGAATTTCTATCAGGAGGGAAAAGCTGTCTCTCTTGCTCTTAGATCAGGATGTGTTAAAATTCAAAATATATGGCATAATAAGGAAAGATAATCAGTCATCCAGTACTGAAACAATGCCTGAAAAATTAGTCTTAGGTCTCTGTTCTGCCCTCAAGGTATTTTTTCTGAACATCATGATCACAAGCGTTAGCTCTGCGAAGGGAAGTAAAGTTAGTCCTAATGAGGCTGAGGCCATAGGCCACACCATGTGCCAGAATGAGAGAGAAGCATATGGCAGACCTGAGGACCACAGGTGGACTTTTGCTTCCATTGACTAAATTTCTTCTTGAGTGACGTCACATTCATACCCCAGTCAGTAGAGAGCCAAAATCCAGCCCTAAAGCAGGATGCAGGGTAACAGGTTTTGTTAGTAAACATGTTGATGGTCTGCAGCTGGCAATCTAACCTGGAAAAAGAGGCTTCAGTAGCTGACAGTCTAAGACTCTACTCCAATCCACAAGCGCTTCAGAAAGCTCCAGCTGAGCCCCAGGTTTATTCAGCCTTGCTCGCTCCCAATCCTTTATAAGTGAACAGGGAATGGTCCTCGAGCAACAGGATGCTTATAAGCAATAGGCATTTTTCTGATCATGGTAGTCTGCCCTCACTCACTTTCTTTCCTGGACCCCTCTGAAGCATGTAAGGTTTTCCCTGAGGCATATATGGGGTTTAGCACAGCCTTAGCCAGCCCGACAATTCTGAGAAGCATCAGCCTATTACCCTTGTGTAGTAAAGCCAATATTACCAAGCAGTGCCAGCTCCAGTGCTCCTGTACAGTGGATCCCATTATGATGGGAAACAGGATGCAGCCTGCGGTCTCATCTGCCACTAGGAGAAGCTACTTGGCTCAACTGACCAGGCGAGCAAAGCGATATTGGTTTATGACATATGGAAAAAACTAAAGGCAGGAAAAGTATGATTTAATGAAAAGTGATTTCTGGAGTGCCCATTGCAGATGCACTCAGCTGCATCACATAAATTGTAAGGAAAGACTCTGGATTTTTGTGCTTTATTTTGCTTTAGGGTTTTTTCTCAGCCTGCTGGATTTTCTCAGTGCAGGTTTCTGCTGCTTCAGAGATTCTAATTTATGCTTTGATGTTTTTTTCTTTCTTATATGAAGTGAATTCCTATAAAATACTATAAGATACTTATGTAATGGACTTTTCTTTCTAGTACCAATATTTTGTTGTGTCTATCAGGAGCACAACAGATGCTTCATTACTGGCCTCATCGGCTTGAGGAATTGGGATTTCTACCATCAGAGGGTTACATCTACTAGTGTGAAAGATTTAAGGCATCTCTGCTACAGAAACAAGTGCAGTCTGACATTTATGCCATTTCCAGCAATCAAATCATATTTCAGCCACACATATGCTGATCTGTTGATCCTGAGGTAATATTTCCAAAAATCAATGTTTTGTGTATGACCTTCAGACATATGCTTTTCATTGTAGGAGGCTGATGTGAAGAGTGTGACAATCAGCCAGCGTTTTATCAGCACCCTACCATCACACCTGGCCACCGGTACAACATGGAAGGTTTCTGTAGCTGCGTCACCAACTGTACCCGCAGTGGGCATACTGTAAGAGTTACCTCTGATAGTCACAGATTTTGAGAACCCTACAAATTGCTTTACAGCTCTTATACATTTCCATATTGCCTGGCAGCATGCTTAGTGGCCTGAAGCAGATCGAGGATTTCATGTGCTCTCTTGGGATGCTATTTTATCTCTCTCTCTCGGTTTCCCCACCTGTAAAACGTGTTATATTTCGTACTGAAGGATATTGTTGTGATTATTTTTAAATGTTTGTAAAGCATTTTGAAGTCAAAAGGTTTGGAGTAGTAGTTTCTGGCTCAAGTTTACCTTAAGCAAAAGTGAGAGTGTGGCGAAGGTATGTTGTAGCTCCAAGCAACAACTAAGAATCACTACAAGTTGTGAGGAGAGGCAGGTGATATAGTGAGAAAACAGGTCCCTGAACATAGATTCAAATAACAGCTGGAAATATATTTTCATGACATTTGGAATCACTTTAGTGCACTGAATGCAAATATTCATACTTTTAAAAAGAGAATTTTTCCAAAAACACAGACTAATATAAACATCCAAACAAGAACAAATTGTTATCCATATTCACAAGATAAGCTTTTTGTAGTATTTATTAAAGTCTCTATGCCTTTGATAAACATCAATTACAAAATCAGAAGGAATACCACTTAATTTGTTTGACTAATCCCATATCACATGTCATAGTCAACATGACCAAATTCCAGGAATTAGTCATGGTACAGTGACTCCGGAGTGGGGATTTTGTTCAAGATTCAGATACCTAAACTTAGGTGTTAACAATGTAGATGGCTACAAAAGAATGAGGTGTCAATTTACTCAATGGGGAGATCCGTGGCTCAGTCAGCTGCCATTTCAGACGCCCTAGTGTATCCTGTGAGCTGCCAGCTGCCTCTCCAGAAGGTCCCTCATATATATTACATCAAAACTGACGGCCTCACTTGGAGGTCTCAGGTACCCTAGAACATCTCCCCTTTGTAAATGAGTCTGCTCTACTTGTAAAAGTATCTGCTCTAGACTCCATTGACTGAATCAACCAGACCTCCATCTCCTTTAGTGGGAGTTTTGGGCACTGAGCTAACATAGAAATGTACATTGTCAACACCTATATGGAGGCCAAGCTGTATGCCACTCCAAGCTGTAACCAATCCCTGAGGCTGAAGTATGTTATTGTTTACATAAACTAGCTTTCCCAAACTGTGGTCATTTGACCTTTGTTAAAGAACTAATAGAATATTCATACTAGCACAGTTCCTGGGAGCTACAAATCATCCCATTTATTTTAAGAGTGTTTTAACCAATTGTTCTGAAAACCCTTTCGATGTCCTTAGAGGAACTGTGTGAAGTAGGGAGAGAGCAGGGGGCCCAGTAGGCAGTGCCGGGAACTGCTCTCCAGTGTCTCCCTCTAGAAGAAACGGCTCTCCTCCAGAGCAAAAGGAGGTTCTGCTATTCCTGCCAATTTCAGGGAGAAAGGGTTCTTTCTGCACCACAGCAAAGGGAAAAAGGGGCTTCCCACCTTTCTTCCTGCTGTATAGCAAGAAAAGGAACCTCTTTCCTCTGCAACTTCCAACAGGGGGCAGATCATAGCATAGGCGGAGTTAAAAAACAGAATGAAAGCTTATTGTGATAGGACTGTCTCCTAACTGCTGACACAGATATGTGTTAGTACAATGCAGAGAGACCTAATTTTGTGCCCTTCTGGACAGTCTTTAAAAAATTCTCTTGTAAAAAAGATCTGTTTTAGGTAAGAGGCTTTAGAGTTTTGAGCAGCATGCACCCAACAAGTGGTTCAAGAGGTGTTGCCATGCTAGCACTGTGTCACTGGCACAGGGACAGCTTGAAAAAGTGGTGGAAAGCAAGCACAGAAAGACTGCCCCTTCAGCCCCAGCTATTCACCTAGTCCAGTCCCATCCAGCAGTGGATCACGGCACCCATCTCCTGCTATATTGCATCGAGAGACCTTACTTTGGACTAAGAATTTGCTTGTTAGATGGCTAATGTTACCTGAAACAAATTGTAGCTGAGATGAGCAGAACTTCACCACCAGCACAAATGGGAAAGGAAGGGTAGGATCAGAAGTTGTGGGGGAAATCGATGGGAATTACTGATGATTTCTATCCAAACTTGTGCTCGCTGGAGGTAAGTGGTCATATTATTCAGGCCAGCAGGAAAACCTGGAGGAAAACAGGTGGAAAGAAAGACCACAGAGGTTTGCTGTGCAAGGAGAAGAGGTGATTATTTTTGCTCCTCAGATAACTTTTTCTAGATTTATGAACACCAAGGAGCAAGAAGGCATTGAAGCACTATTCCACCCCCAATTAAACGAGAATTCTTATGAGCAGCGTAACCCACTCTTTCCTCTAAGAGTCACAAATGCTATATTTGGCAGATGGCTCTCAGAGAATGTCAAAGGATGTGAAAAATCACATGCAGCCAGACAGCTCCTGACTGAGTATATGTCTGAGGAGGCCCTAGAATGAGAGCTACTCAAGGAAGTGATATAAGATAAAAAGCATTTGTTCAATTTGCCTGAGATGTCATAATATGAATAATTACAATAACAAAGAAAGATCATCCTTTTGTTTCAACTTCATCTATTTGGGGGGAGGGGTTCTTAGCACAAACATTAGACCTAGGATACCTTTCAGCCTATCACACATTCCAGTAGGATATCAGAAATCTCCAAGAGCAACAGTATTGCACGGGAGCTGCTGATAGCTCCTCAAATGCATAGATTATTCTATTTTTGATTATATGCATATGTCAATCTCGGAGCAAAATTGAGCCCTTAGGGCAAAATTCTCCTCTCAGATCCACACATCAATGGGAGTTCCCCTCATGCAGGAAGAACAAACTATTGGAGTTGAGAGCTGCTGTGTAGGTCAGGATGGAAAATTTTGTCTGTAGTGTTTATTTTTGAAATAGTAAATTTAAAATATAAATGTAATTTTCTGTCATAACAAAACATTTGAACAAAATCTAAATCTGCCCTACCAGCACCACAGAAGAAGATACCACGTTCACAAACATAAACAAATACTTAGCTCAGGGGTTTTGGAGTGAAAGAGGAGGTAAAATTATGTCTTCAGAAAAACTGAATATATTAAATTCTGCCTCTACAGTGGTGAATCTCTTCAGAATGAAAACGCTCTTTATTATAACAGACTCACTGGGGACAAGGTGCTTGAAGAATCAGTTTTGTGTAATCCTGCATAAGGTGAGAAATCACATTCCTAGTACATTCAGGCCTTTACACACTGTCTGGGCACATATGTAAAGAAGAAACGCCTCATTCCACCATGCTCACCATGAAGCATGTCCAGCATATAAAATGGAATTCCATTTTCCAGAGGGGATGACGAAGAGGAAGGATCACCAGTAGTAGGATCCTAGTAGGATCCTAGTAGGATCACTAGTAGTAGGATCACTACTAGAGTAGCCACCGCTCTAGTCCAACCTTCCCAGACCTGCACAGGCCAATTTTGTATGTAAATTTTGGGTTAAATGTCATAAAATGTACTTGTACAAAGAAAGTAGCCAGTCAAGGATTTAGCTTTGGAATTGCTGCCAAAGTGTGTATCTGAGCCAGATCTGTGCTCACTTTACACATGCTTTTCTTTGCATGCTTCTTTAATGATAAAATTAACCCCATCAGTGAAATGGTACAGAGAATCTATATCTCCTTTTAATTCCTAATTCTCTCTAATTGCTAATTTGAAAATTAACAGCTATTAAAATAATGTTTAAAAGCGTAAATTGGTGCGTACATCCTATACTGATCCTCTGGATGGGTGTGAATTTCACCTGAAAATCCTGCTGTCAGGTTTTAACGCTGGTGGTCTGATTTAGTGTTCAAAGGCTTTCTTTCTCTCTTGTTTCTGCTATTTAGTCTCTTTCAACAGCTTCTTGCTTGAAACTTCTATACTCATTAGTCACTATTGAGATCATTAACACGCAGCCTGGGCTCTCTATAACTACTATAAACAAAGACATAAAGTGCTTTCTCATGATTCATACTGCAGTTTCAGAAGCAGTTGATATTGCAAGAGGGTAAAGAGACTTACAGCTTCAGATAGATAGGGTACAAGCAAAGCAGCAGCCAGGGACAACACCTAAGGCTTTGGAAAGATGGCACTATTTTGAATTATTAACAAGAAACAATCTAAATTAGAAACTCCACTAATGTGCCTGTAGGAACCACGTACCCCTAACACAAATGTTTATGAATTAGGTAAGCACTTAAGTACTAGTTAAATAAATATTCAGCTATAACCCATTCTGCCTGTGGACATGTAGTTAGAAATCTTTGTTATCCTGCTAGAGACACCATGGATATAAAGCAGTAACAAGGACAGCTATAAAAAGTTTGCATCCTATTTCCACTTGAGAAATGTCAAACTTTGTTTTTGTTAGTGGTTCTCTGGGAAATATTTCTCAGGCAGTTTTTTAACCATAACCTGCAAAGGGTATTTAATTGCAGGAATAATCACTGTTGAGTGTCAAAATTAACTTAATACTCATTAGTTCGACTATGGCAGTACTTCTTAACTTGACTTGTGAAATTTGTGCAATGAATTATTGAAAAGCCATTATTGAAATAACCTCCTCTTTTCTAACATGGCTGCTTATGTTTCCCAGATGAAATACAGCATGCATCTGTTGCCATAGCTACAGTTAGTTTCTGAAATAAACATTACTTCTTTCTCATTCCTATGTCCACATACAAAAAGCTAAACTATGCTATCTTTTCCAATCGTATGTGTTGTAGGTACAACACTCAATTTAAATAATAATCTTATTAAAGATAGAAATCTATTTTACCTCAAAATGCAGACAATTAAGTGACATGAAAGATGGTAATTCTCAAAGTTTAGAAACACAACGTGGCATGTACATATACAATCTTTAAAGGAGTGACCTTTTTGGGACTCCTGTCAATGAATAAAACATGAGGAGGAGGAGTTTAACTAATAAGATGTAGGAGATGGGGAAAGGTTTAAATAAAAAGCAAGTTCCCCAAAGTGTGCTTGTTGTACCTTTTGGGTTCTAGCCCTGTGGTCTCTGGAGGCTTGGAAAAGAACCTATTCCACGGCTGGCTGGAATTTGGGGTAATTTTATTTGATGAATCGGGCAGTCCTTTTTAACCTTGTCCTCCTGAAGCACAGAGTTTTTGAAATTTTCAAATGTCTTACATATGATTTCCAAAAATAACACTCAGTTCAAGGAACTTAGGAGACTGTCCTTGGGGGTCAGTTTTGTCATGTCCATGCTAAGGTAGCCTCATGCAGCAGTGCTGAAGGAAACACACTGTTGCAAAGAAAACATATCATACGTCTGGCAGTAGGGAGGAAACTAAATTTCTGGAGGTTGCTTCTCTGTCAACTCTTACACGTGCAAAGCAGGTGAGTAAAGGCCAAAATAAAATGACACCCCAGAAAAGGAACCACAAATGCACATACAAGTGAGCAGACAAAGCATCATACAAGTTTCATCCAGGTCCACTTCCGGCTATGGCCAGGGAGACAGACAAAGATATCAACAGATGCTTATAACTCAGACTGGAAACAAGGGACAGGAGTGCAGAGGATATAAATCACCAGTTGTCCTGCACCTTCAGCAGAACCACACTGAAGCATGCGAGCAGTACTCAGCCCTCATGGTGTTGTAAAAGATGTGTGGATATTCTAAACATTTGCTTTTTTTTTTAAGAACCCTTCCTCAAAGCATAATCAACACAGAGCAAAAGCAAGCCATATCAATCCCCAAGAGCCTAAGTAGACAGATGTGCCTTGCAGCATACCTTAAGGGACAAAGGATTGGAACTATTTTGGACCACCTCAGGAAGTAGATCCCAAAGGGAATACCTTGACAGCAGCCTCCTTTATACACTGGAAGGACTTCAGAGTAATCATTCTTTACTGACCGACAGGAACACCAAGAGAGACGTGGTCTTTTATGTAGAGAAGTCCTGAGCCACTCAGGGCTTTAAATACTGAAATGAACCCGTTCAATATCACCAGAAAACAAACAAGCAGTCACTGTTTAGCACAGAATGGTGGCTACCAGCAAGATACTCCAACATCTGAGTCAACATAAGATGTAGCTCTATTTGCAATATATTATGATATTCTACGATAGTTTACAGATCCTAGTTAGCATTACTCTTCCCTTATGTAAGCATAAAGACACTTGGATCAAGAAGATATAACTTGCTAGGCCCTATAAACTTCACAGATTACAACCCAAGTGAAAGGCTGAAACTAGACCAGCTTGTGACCTGGCTGTGCTGTGGTGCATGATAAAGGTATGGCTGTTAATCTTTCAAAATTCAGCATCAGTCTGGCAGTGAGGGACCTCTATCATCATTTTTCAGAAAACTCTGGAAAAACTTATGCAACCTGGTTTTAGCCTATTTATAGAAATACCACTATAGATTACAGTTACCAAGCAAGACTGAATGGAGTAAGCCTCCGGATAAAAGGAATAAAGGAACACTGAGTAACTAGGAAAGCAGATAAATTAAAGCAATTAAAACAATCTGAGAGAAACTATCACTCGCCAAGAAATGCTATGCCTTTCTGCAACAGCAAATGTTATAGGGTCCAAGGTAAAGTGAATGAGGCCCAGGAAGAGACATTTACAGTAATGGGTCTGAGAACCTGATTTTCTCAGTTCTTGAGATGCATATAGTTTTGATAAAGAACTAGAATTTGAACATTTAAAGGAGATAAGTGATTTGAACTCACCAGCTCCTTCTTCTCCCTTATTCTCCCCTATTCTTCATCAAAATGACTCCAGATCTCACAGTATCATTTAGTGTATCATTTATTCAAGAAGAGTGTTCATGGTAAAAAAAACTTCTGCTTCTCCATGAATAAAATGCCAAATCCTCCTCAAAGAAAAGGTATTCACTATTCAAGACATGTTATATTTCCAAATGCTCCATACCCAATTCCTTAGCAACAAGGGTGAAGGGACAAACAATTCCAAGGCCCTAATATATGAATCGTGTGCCTCTCTGATAAGCAGGAGGGTTCCCATGAGCACAACACTCTAGTTCAAGCCCTGGCTCCCAGTCCATGGCAACCCCAAGCTGGACTATCCAAAACCACAGGAATCTATTTATACCAGCAAACATATCTCTGCCTATCACTGGCCAACAAAAGCTATGTGCCCCTGTAACAGTGCAAGTCTCAAAAAAAATACATGAGGCCCAGAAATAAACATTCCCAGAAAATCAGAGTCTATTCTAATTGTACCACACTGAGAAGTGGCTCAATATTTTATCAACACTACAGCTTTCCCTTTATAGCAAAGTTAGTAACTACATGAGGAGCAGTAGCAATCCCTCTATATTAATAGTGGCTGGCACCTCCTGCAAACTTTTTGTCGTGATCAATAGTCCTAGGACTCAGATACACAGAAAAGTCAGTTCATCCACAAATATCCATATACATGTTCATAGTCCTTGGCAAACATGGTATAAACTAAATTAAATTAGCCCTTGAAGAAAGACCTCATCTGTCAACCAGTGGTAAAACATTCATTCATCTCACCCCCTAATGCCAGGTTAGAGCTTGTGCATCTCCTAATGAAATCACTTCAAATTTGGCCAGCTTCTGCATTTCCCAGATGTTCCTCTTGCTTCGAGCTAGCTTAGCTTCTGCTTGCAGCCTAGAGCTTTCTACGTTCTGAACAGTTATATATACATCAGCACTAACGCCAGATCACAAGTGATGATGGAGCACACTTCACAGTGTATGGGGTGCACTGGGATGCATCTGGATAGGATGAAAAAAAAAGGGGACTGGGACTGTTTTTCCCAAGTCAAAATATCATTTGGCCTAAGGTGAACGCACAGTCTGTTGGCCACAGTTAATGTCTGTGAGCCTTTCATATCCTTTACTATTAAGCAGAGACTCACACTGCACTGAAAGCTTATGTGAGCTGAGAACGTACCTCTTACTGATCTCTAAACAGAAGAGGCCCTAAAGCCTTTTCCCTCGACCATCCCTCATATCAGAGGGCTCCAACGCCCATAAAATGGAGTCTCCTGTATGTTTTGTGTCAGTAAGTTCTACACCCCTTCAGATGGCTCGTTTGCTCAAGCCTTATGAAAACTTAAGACACCATAATCATCATTCTCCTCCTATTAGCATAGGCTCTTTTATGGATCAAGTGATCTCTAGACTTCAGCAGAGAGTCCAGTGTCCCAGTCCTAATGGTTCTACAGTGTATGCAATCTGGCTTTTCATTTTTAATTCAAAAAAAGATAACTATAGACAATTACATATGTAAATGTTGAAGGAAAAGATTCTTAAAGCTGAAAAAAATAAGCGTTCATTAATTCATTAAACACCCAAAAGTCAGGAAATGCCACTACCGGCATTTACTGTGCAATCGAATTCTACTCCCATGTGTATAAACATTATGATACATTCTTTAATTATACGATAAGTCTTTTTTTTTTTTCCACAGGACCCCAATTTTATTCAGTGCACATTGTTCAGTGAATACAGCAGCTGCTCGATATTTCTCTTTATCCTCATGCTTTATTTACTGCACATCCTCTGAACATTGCATTGAATACAGAGTTACTTGTTGCCTCATGGGTTTTGTGCTGATGCTCACAAATCTAGTATATCAGTGTACTATAAAGATTAATGAATTTATGGTCACAATCCCCCTATGTACACACTAGAAGAGTGTCATTCCTATGTACACATTAGGAGTCTCATTAAACCCATTTTATAGATTGAAGCAGAAAGACACAATGACTTGCCTAATGTAAGACAGTAAGTCAGTGGTATATTGCATGAATCTACACCGCTACGTAATGCTGCCCGCTTCCTCAAAGTCCCAAACCTGCATAGCTTGTGTTAATTAAAGTTGTGATGGTCAACACTGAGCATCTGTGTACATCAGGCTCCTGGTCTTGTGACTTTAACCCCCAGAAAACAGAAAGCACACGTTCAATGATATCCTGGAAATGTCTTACTATCTTCAACATATCAGCTTGAAAGTCTGTAGCAGGCTAGATCTACTTCTCCGGCATTATCATTAACTGTGCTAATGACGAAGCCAAACTTACATTTTTTGCAGTATTTTCCCTCATTGCCTACGTACAGACACCTACCAGTATCTCATGCAAGTGAGGAATACTCCTAGAAAGCGGCTTCATTCTCTTCACAGTCCCGATTCATTCTTTGAGCACAGTTTACCTCCTGCAGCAACTGAGACAGAGGTCCTGTCGTAAGAATGTACATGATAACATAAGATGGAACCATATGAGATTGCTTCATTAAAGACCCTAAGGCTATGTATGTTGCAATTTAAATTCTGTCAAGTTTTGCGGGATTTGTTTATTAATGTTTATGTGTATATGTACATCTATATCCCTCCTCTCAAGAGGTCTTTTTGCAACCAGGAAGAGAGGAAAATTGGGAACTTCATGAAATCTAGGAACTTTGCTGTGCAAAGCTGATATATTTAGGAAATATTCAAATATTATTGTATTGAACCCCACCTAGGGAAAACAATAAGATGATTCTTTTTCCCAAGAATCTGTAGAAAAACAATTTGCAATTTAATGGACTGTAATTTCAAAAAACACAGGAGGGAAACCAGTTAGAACAGAAATCATAGCAGAAAGGTAATTTGCCTGCTATGCCATCAAAGTGGCATCAGCTACAGTCAACTCGTTCCCAAGAGATCCATGTCTAGCATGGTCTGTAAAGTATTTCTCCAGGACCAAGAGCTCTACCTTTTCAGCTATCCCATCTATTCAGACAAAGGAAGTCAGGAAAACCCAGACTGTAGAGTCCTGTGTGAATCTACCAGCCACCGAGTCATTGAGTAAAAGGAAATCTCGTCCTCTGATGAAAACAAAGTGGTGGAACCGCTGCCATTCGTGCAGTGGAGGACACACAAAGGAAGCATGTGGAAGATACTTGCCATGGAATTGGACATGTCTGTGCAAAGAGAGATGTCTGCAGAGAAGGTGGCTACATCTGAGCTAGTCTGCTTCTAAGGCACACCTTAATATACTCACTGGAGGTCTATTTGCTAAAAGTGTCTGCTTGCTTCCACTGACAAGTTCTGATGTAGATGTCTGAATTGTAAACATCTGAAGTTAAGCAAGGTGAAACAGATGCCCAGTTTCTGTAACTCAATCAGGCTAAAAAGGGAGCAAGCCTCCCAGCCACAGAGATCTGTCAGGTGCCAAGCACACACAAAAGTAAAACATAAGGCTCATGGAGAAATTTAATGTGTGGAACTAGAGGGCCTGCAGCCCTCGGGCTTCAGTAGAGTTTGAGAAGCAGCCAAGAGTCCTGTGTTAAGGTTTTGGAACTAAGTGCTTGAATTCCTCTGAAGTCTAACTTTAGAGTGAGGCATTAAGACCCTATTTTGGATCCAGCTTTCTGACCCTGTATTTTTATAGCCTCTTGGTAGCAATTATAAACCACCAATTAAATGTAAGAGTAGGATCGTTACCCTTAATCATATCGGTAATGAAGTCTGAGTATTTGATTCGGGGAAATGAAATTACATACATTTCCTTTTGTTCTGTTGTCCAATCTCTAGTCATTTACATGTGGTCCTTGAATGTAGATCTGTCTTTCTGTGGTTGCTCCTGCAGACTTGAGTATATATCTCTCTAACTTTAACTGGAGTTTTGGATATGCAAGCAATAAAGGACTGAACCACACATATTGGTAAAACTTCCACAGTTCACGGGTATTCATGTCAGCAGATACTCAGTCCTGTTTCCTGTGTAGCTCCTCATAATTTTCTTTTCAGGTGTTTGCAGCTCAAAAAATAATAGTCTAAGAGAGAAGCTACTCAAGAAAGAAAGGAAAATTTTACTGACAATTCATAAGGAATTTGTTTTGTTACTGTGTTTATTCTTATCCAATTCAATTCAGATCCTGCAGAGAGAACTAGAGACAGTAGCCAAAAATGCTGACAGCAATAAGGTCAAAGTATAATTTTTTTGGAATTAGAAATAAATTTTCATGTAAAGAAGAAGAAAAATATACCCAAAGACAAGAGAGAGGAAACCTCCCTCAGAACCATCAATGATTTCAGAAAGCAATAGAACAAGTAGCCATTGGAAAAACATGCTTATTAACGAAAATGAAGAGGGAAAAAAATCTCTTCTTAACAGCCAAATTGCCAAAAGAACTTCTCTCTCTTTTCAACATCTGAACTGAATATAAATAGACAAAAAATAAGAGTGTTAAAACATATTTATTTATAGATTGCTATTAGATGGTCTTCTGGTGAAGCTAATCTTTCAGCACACACTTATCACTTTATATTTTTTTCTGATTGCTCTTACAGTACATGCTACTGACAACCATTCACTGCCCACGTATCTTTAAGAGACAGAAAGGAAGGATTAATTTTCTTATAATAGCCTGTCTCTTACATAGTTAATGACAGGAAAAATGGGATGTCAGCTTGTGGTGTTGACATAGAGAGAAACAGTGATCATGATGTGGGACTATTGTACCAACTGCTTTCCAGCTATGTTCCAGGTCAGAGCTCCAATAGACGCAAATACTTGCAGAAAATGCAAGGTTAGAAAAGCTACGTGCAGGTTCTGACTTCAGCTTATACAGCCAGCTGCAGACAAGAAAGAATAAAGACATGCCAGAAGGATTTGGGGAAAGGGCTGGGATATGGAATTACCCCTCCTGTAAGGCTGATGAAGTTTAAATGCAGCATATGTGTCAGACAAACTGGCTTTCAAACAAGACAAGTCCAACCTAACTCTTGGGACTAGTTCGGAAGTTTAGAACCTGATCCACAGACTGTAACCTAACAGAAAGATTTCCACTAACCCAGTTTGCTTTGGCGCTGTTGATGAAACAACACGGTGCACAGGAACAAGAGGATTCTTTGGATATCCTTTTCAACATCAGAATGCCAGATTACAACTAGAAAGAATAGAACTGTAGGAGAAAATTACATCTAACATACTGACAAGCAGGGACGTGGAAAAAACTCCTTGTCTGAAAAATAAGGGCCTGATCTAATGCCTCTTCTATGGATTTGAACAGACAACAGATCGGACCTATCAAATAGAGTTCCTAGAATAGTCCACTATGAAGACTCCTTTATTTCTTCTTACGCTAAGGAAAAATTATCAATCCTTTAAAAAAAAATAGGATACAAAACAAAAAAATTCATACTGGTAGGTGGGATGCAAAAGTAGTTTCTGATTAGTCATCACTAAGCTATAACTTGCTTTGTAAAACTTACACAGAAGCCAGTGAGAGACCTGTAAGTGGAATGGCTGCAGAGTAAGATGCACCGCGTTCGTTCCTTGCAAGGAGAAAGTGAATAAGGTGCTTAAAAAAGGAAAAGCATTAAATGAGGAAGAAAAAGCTCTGTTTTAACCAGGGGAAATGCCTTGTTATTAATAGTCCCTTTGGTAGCAGTTATTCTGGGTATCCATTAACACATGATTACAAATATTTATAAGTTTATTCATATCTCACTTTTACAAGATGTACATTCATATCATGTGATTCAACATAATACACTCTGAAACTGGAACTCAACATGGCTGGTGAATTCATGTAGGAGCATGCTGGCATAACTGAAACCTAAAAAAAACTTGTTTGCTTGTTTGTTTTTCTCTTCCACAATAACAAACGGGTACAAACTTTTAAGACGAGATGGTTTTGGAGTTTTTTTTTTTTTTTCATTTTAGCAATCCCTGAAATGTCTGTAAACTCAGACACACTATGTGTACATAACCAAAACAATGCAATGGTACTGCAAATCATACTGGCTGCTCATAGTTTTGCAAAAGCAACAGGTTTAAAAAATATAAAAATAAATGCAAAGCATTGTCAAATTTACACTCAACATAATTAAAATAATACACATTTAGAAATTTTCAAACGAAAAAATAAATAAAACATCCACATACATGAATACAAAGAAACAGAGATATTTGCCTGTCTTTGATGTAATTAATACATACCATAAGCCTAGATTCATGAAAGTATTGCCTTTCAATAAATATCTTCAGCTTCAAAATCTGATATTTTCTACATTCTTCAACTGGTTTTAGTTAAATATCAATTTTCAATATAAGGTGTATGAACTGTATCAAGTTTCAATTATTTACTGGAAATCAGCAAGTTTCTAAGCTGATTTACTAAAATTAGGCACCAACTTTTAGCATCAAATCTGTCTAACAGACAAACAAAATTTGAGGGATATCTGGTATCATACCCCTTTTGAAGAATGCCTCAAACACCAAAGCCTATGGCCTTCCACTGACCTGGCTAGAAAGGCCAGCTAACAAAAGTAACCGATATAATATTAGCCACTGGGTTACACTGATGGGACCCATGTTGCACCTTTTAAAGACGTGACTTAGAGATGCAATTTTACAAAAAGCGTGAGTCGTAAAGCTGAAGGCTTTATTCTTCTCTTAAGGAGAGGAGATCACACTCTGTAGCACCCTGCATTTCTGTTCTGTTTGTTTCCAAGCAATACCAGGCCTTCTCCGGCCCTACCACACCTTACTGCAACCAGTAGAGATTTTCAAGTGACCGAATGAGGAGCTCTTGCCGTGTTAGCTACAGCTGTTTGGAAACTTGTTAGCCATGGGAATTCTGTCACAACAGGGAAAGAAAACAACACAATGGGGTCAGTAGGCTGCTTACAGATGAGGAGTGGGGCACTTCGACCATCCTTTTTGACCAGGAACACAACAAATTTCCAACTGTAGTGGTTGTGCGCACTTTATAGAGTTGGGTACAATTAGCAATTACAAGGACACCACCTGGATCGTTAGATATTAGATAATATAAAAATAAACACATTTCTAAGAAAGATGTGTAATCTATTTTTCCTATACTTTGAAAATTTTCCTCGAACTGAAGGGGGAAAAAGCCTGCCACCTCCTAAGTAATAATGTCTCCGAAAACTAAAATTACCTGTTTAAAAAAAAGAAACAATTTATTTTGCCTAGCACATTTAAAAGAGCAGAAAACACGCGTACTTTTCGTCACCAAAAAAAAAATTCATAACCTGGGTTTGCCTTAGGGATCTGGATTTCGGTAGGATTACATGTCTATTGTATTTGAGTCAACAGTCCCAATGCGTCAATGTTATGTCAATTCAAAATCATGTCTTATTATTATTTTATAGGCAAACATAGGACTAAAAGATATAGCAGATAAAGCATGCAAAGAATTGACATCAGCACACTTGGTCTGTGTGAAAAATTTATAGTAGGGGAAGTTGGAAATCAGGGTTTTCTAGCAATTTGTGCATGCTGTTGGGAACTCGGATTTTTGGTTCTAGTCTTGGCACTGCCGCAGCTCGGCCCCACTGAGTCATAAACCAAATTCCCACTGACGTACGGGGTCAGAGGATTGGGCAGTAACTTCATGTTCTGTGGAAATAACTCACAGACACATTCTGCCGCTCTGAATCACGTTCAATGTTCCCTTTAAGACTTTTGCTGAAGTCAGGTATGGAGTTTAAATTTCTCGGAGCAGGGCCTCTGCTACTTACAGTTTTGAAAGGTGTCTAGCACCACGAAGTTCATGTCAGATTATGATCTGGGGGATGCTGCTACATTACAAAAGCAGTGCTGACTATGGGTGATGGAACCTGGCCCTTGATTTATGCGCCTTAATTTCTACAAAAATGGGGATAATAATTCTTACCTACTTCATAATGGGTGAAGATTAAATAATAAACATTTATACAGTGCTTTGCAAATAAACATTATATAAGTGCTAAGTAATTAACCATTAACCAAAACGTCACTACATCTATATGACCCTACTAAGCAAAAAAAGTTAATTTTTTTCACACATTTCCAAGTCAATAAAAATGAACCATGGAGTCAGTTGCTATTTTTACAAAAATGGGGATAATAATTCTTACCTACTTCATAATGGGTGAAGATTAAATAATAAACATTTATACAGTGCTTTGCAAATAAACATTATATAAGTGCTAAGTATTATGATATTAACCAAAATGTCACTACATCTATATGACCCTACTAAGCAAAAAAAGTTCCAGTATAATTTTTTTCACACATTTCCAAGTCAATAAAAATGAACCATGGAGTCAGTTTGCTATTTTGATACAAATGGATGAAGTACTTAAGCTTATTTGACAGTTCAAAAAAAATTAGAGACTACTTTTCCCATTATACAGGGGCCCACGTAATGCATAAAACCTTTTTTTATAGACTTGTTTATAAACAGCATTATTCATTTGGCATTCATTCAAGTTATTTTTCAAACACCAGACCAAACTTTTGAGGAAGATTCTTTAGCAATCCACATACACTAAATGAAGGCCTCCTCCAAGGGAATTCTGCCCAGCAGCTGCTGTTCTGATGATCTTGGAAACCTCACACTTCTCAAATGAAAGATTACACAAAGATCAAGCTGAATGATGGTGGACAATAAATGAGGCTTGGCATGCCTGAGAATCTAAAACAATTACATTGCTTTTAAACTTTAAAAAGCACCTCAGGACCTTGACTATCTTATCTTCAACCTCCAACATCCTGAAGAAAAATAATTAAAGAAATGCAAAAAAAAAAAAAAAGACCACACATGAACAGAGATGGAGTAGACGCTTTGGTCCAGATTCTCAACTTGTATGGGTCACTGGAGCTCCACATGGTGGATGGAGCCACAGTGACTTACACTTAGTGAAAAGTACAGTCCAGTACATGGTAGCCCAGGTAGGACTCCTCATTCCTTCCCGACAATGTAAGGATGACAAGAAGAGGAGGCCACCTGCATGCATCATCCAAAACAAGGCAAAGCTTTTATACCACCACTGATACCAGTTGGCCCATTCGAGAAATAAGCAAAGCAGAACCAGTTTTGGCTACAGCCCTTGCACAGTGCACCTTTTCATTTCCTTTCGTGCTAAATGAAATGCAAGAGCCGCATGAAGCGCCTTGGTAGATTCACAGCAACACCCTGCCCCTTTCCCCAGGCTGATCTATGGTACCTCCTTCAAAACAGGCTAAGCTGATAAATCTTGCCACCTTCTTCCCTTCTGCGGTAGAGGGCAAGACTTTCCTTGAGACATCCGTTGAAAGCAATCAGAAGAAACTAAGGATTTTTCATTCTGGAAAGTTGTATGCTACACTGCCAGTCTTGTTTCATGTTAGCAGGGAACTGTATTCATGTTACCGCTATTTTTTGAATACAGGAAAGAAGCTGCGTGTAGCAAAATTTCTGAGAGAAATCTACAAGCATTTCTGCTGTGTTGGTACCTAGTAAAACAGTGAAGGTGGAAAAGTTATTCCTTCCAATATGAGGTGGATGCGTACTGTACGTGCATCCTGTAACACTGTAAGATTGGTAGCACTTCACAGCCTCACTTAGAAGATGTCTGAGAAAATTCAGATCCCAAACCTACAGCTTCAACTGAGCTCATTCTATGGAATTGTTTGAGGGTGAAAATCACTCCTTTGCGAAAGTCCAGCACAGGACTGAAAAAATCACATAAGCCTCTCTTAAACTCTCAAAAGAGGACTTGAAAGGGTAATAATTAGATCACAGATACAGATAACAAGCAGTCCCCACTCAATCAAAAGCTCTATGCCTTCGGTCTTCAACACTGTGCATCAAATTCTCCTTCGATGGCTGTGGGTATCCAGTACAACACATTACTAGTTACAGCCTAAAGCATCTCTGTAGTAATGTTTATTTTTTTTTGGATCTGCATGTCAGAAGTGCTGGAACCACTCCAAATATTTCTTATTTTAGCCAGAAATTCATTCATCATCATGAATAACTTTTTACTTTCTAGGTAATGTTTTGTTTCGATAAGAAATTTTTAATTGCCTGAGATTTTTGTCCATATTTCTCAGCAACAAGCAAGACTATCTTAACATTTTGGTCTTGCTTTAAAAAGGTACTGGGCTTTCACAGAGAGGTAGAAAAGGCAGATAACATTTATCAGCTCTAGCGAATCCAAAATATAACTACTTCTTACGTAATAAACAGAAGGGAAATGGCACAACTTTGACATTCCAGAAATTTTGCTTGCTAGAAAATATCAAAACTTGAAGGAGAAACAAAAATGAAGACAAGTGTCTAAAATTTATCTACAGCACGAACTTTTGTCCTACAGTAATATTTGGATTTGATAAATATCAGCAAAAGCCAAAACTAGTAATGGATTGCTAAATGAGACAAAAAAAGCAGGCTTAATAACGGTACTATTGCAAGGATAACCTTCCATCAACACAGGCCTTGGTAACAAAGGCAACAAATAGCTATCTTGTGAGATGTAGACAAGACCAATATTTGTACCGTCCTCTCTCCTCCCCACCAAAAAATAGAAAAACGATATAATAAACTAAAAGTGAATAGAAAATAGAAAAATGATATAATAAACTAATTAGGAGTGAATAGCATAAAAAGTAAAAAAGGGGGGGCGGGGGGTGTCAGTAAGCCCAGACACTTTGGTAATACAATTTAAAGGATTTCCCTACTCCCCATCCTTTCTGGATTTATACTAGTTATTTTGTTTAAGCATTAGCTTAAGACTTGGTGTCTAAATCACGGGCAAAAATTTAAATGGCCAAATATTGAACTTGTCCACCTCTACAAAACATTTCTGTGGGTTGGTTTTTTTCTTTACTTAAAATGATTGCGAAAGCGTCATACAGACTTTTCAGCTTACTTCCCAGAGATACGGCACATTAACTCGACTAGAAATCATGGCATCTACCTTTTCCCATATGTGATGCATATAACTTTATCCATTCATAGAAGACTCGGACTGTCATTTTGGCGAGAAGCTGCAATGCACCAGTCTGAGCATAAAGGACTTAAGTTATGGTTCTTGCAGAATTGGTTATTAACAGAATAAGTACGGCTATTTTTTTTAATCTATAATATTTACAGTATTGCACTTTACTGCACTTAATTGCATTTCACTAAAATTAATGCTGCATCAGTATTATGCCTTAAAACCATATGTCCATCTTTGTTGTACAAGTCATTCTTTCTACATCCTCTAAAACAGCGAGATTTTGATTAAAGATCCAGACATTTGGAAAAAAGAAAAATTGGAAAAATTGACCTGTTTCTATGGCACAACGCATCTCATTGAGTTCAGGTGATTCTGGCAAAACAGGTGCATTTCTTATTGTTCCCATCTTTCAAGTTATCACTAACAATTAGTAAATTCTAGTCTCTCTTTCTCCTTTCAAAGGACATAGCCATTTGAGACGCACATTTTTTGTTATTGCTGCTTTTTTTTTTTTTTAGGAAAGAAAAGGGAAAAAAAACCTGCCTTGCCTCAGATCTGAAATTCCACATTTAAATTCAAACCAGTTCTGCAGCAGCAGCTCCTCAGTGATGGAAGAGATTCATGGCAGTGAAATAATACTGTTGGCAACAAAGAAATGTCATCTTTAATGGAGACCAGCCCCAAGGATTTATTATTTATTATTATTACTATTTGTTTTGTTTAGTTTCGTTCTAATATATTTCTGATCTTCAAAACGTGTTTAGTTAGACACATGCACAAGGTAGCAAAACTGACAGCAGCAGATGACGTTATGCTGGAGCGATCACTTTTGCCAGGGTCAAAAATCCAAAGTGTCCCCAATGTTCACAGATTAACATAATTTAGAGATCGTTTCCTTTCTTTTTTTTTTTCTTTTTGTGGGTTTTTTTTTTTTAACTCTCCTTTCTCTCTCCTCCCACCTACTTTATCCTCCGCGGAGTCTCTGACTCGTGGGTGCGTGTTTGCTGCGCGCGTGTGTGTGTGTGTGTGCGTGCCGTGTGTCTGCCCGGTGCGGGAGCCGGGCGCCCTCGCCCCGCGGCGGGCGGAGCGTCCCCACCGTGCCACGCAGCACC
>NW_008795487.1:2598756-2600967 GCF_000699145.1 Aptenodytes forsteri | reverse complement strand
GAGGGGGGCTGGGGAGGCAGCGGGGGAAAACAGTTGCTTTTTTTTGTCTTGGAGGGGGGGATGTTCATGTTTTGGCTTTATAGCTTTCTTTTCTCCTTTTCTTTTCTCCCCACCCCGCCCCCAATGCCAGGCGGCCTAAAGCACCGGCCCTCTTTTAAACCCGGCTAACGAAAAGAGAAGAGATGCTGGAGCAGGGGGCACCTCTGGAGGCTGAACCGGTTCCCCGGGATCCCCTGCCTGCCCGGGGCGCCCCGCCGGGGTGCGCATCCAGCGCGGGCACCGGCGCAGTCCCGGGACGAGCCTGCCCCGGCTGCCTCCTTTGTCCTGCTTCACCTTCTGGGCAGTGCGGGGCTGGGGGGGAAAGCCACATCTGCAGATGATCCCGAATTAAATCCATTTTCCCTCATCAAATGCACACGTATTTTATATATATATATATGTATGTATGTATGTATACACGCACACAAATGCGCGCATGCACATATATATTATCCTATATACTTAGGGGCATCCCAAAATGCAAATGCCTAACTGCAAATCGTAAGTTAATTGAACGTAATAAAACGTCCTGAACTGCGTCTGTGCTTAAGCAAGGCGGGGACTCACGCCGAAGCGCTCGTTTTCACTTCCGAAACGAAAACTGTCCCTGGCCGTAATCGCTCCTCCGGGCTCCCCGTCTCCGATTCCGGGCTGGATATCGGCTGCATAAAACTTTGGGAAGGGTCTGGCCTCCGGAGGGAGGTGTTCGCTGGTTGGGTTTAACGGCATTTTGTTCGCATTTCTCCTATAAGGGGAAGCCCTGTGAAAAGACGAGGGTGCTACCCCAGCAAACGCCTAGGGAAAATTAGGCGCGTTCAAAAGCTCCGTCTCCTCTCGGAGATCCGAGGCTACAGCGTGTCCGTGGTAGGTATAAAATATTAACTAGCATATCGGTGGGACTGAAATCACACGCCGAAATCAGTTGAAATTAGGCTGAAACCTGGCATGAATTTAAACTGTCACAAGCGTCTCAGCTCTTTCCAACTCCTCCCTTCCATCCCCACCCCCAGCCCCTCTCCATAGATTAGATTAGCTAAACATACAAGCCAGAATTTCGATACACAGGAAAAGGGGGAGTAGTAGAGATTTTCTTTTTCGTTCGTTCGCATTGCAATTTTTTTTTTAAGATTTTTTTTTTTCCTGGAGCATGCCCTGCTTTCATTTTTTAAAGCCATCTCCTGCGCGAATGATTCTTCTAAACTGAACCCTCTCGTTTTGCAGTCTCTCGACCAGAGAAGGAAAATCAGCAGTGCTGAGCGGTACTGGCTTGTGCAGAAATACGGGTACCCGAATACGTGATTATACCCGGTCCTTCTGTTTGGGGAGGGGGTGGAAGAGAGGAGGATATTAAATAAGCGTTTGGGCTGTAAATTAAATTGCCTTTCGCCCGATGTTATATTAAACAAGATCAAACAGTAGGAAACAGCTGAAAGACTGGTTGTTGTTCCCCAACCTATTAACCGTTTTTTATTACCCCAAGCTAGCCAGTAGCTCCCCAGGCAGGTCCACCTGTCTAACTTGCCTAGAGACACTTTCTCAACTTTCTAATCCCCCCGCCCTTTTTATTCTCTCCTTCCCCTGCGTGATTTTTAGCTGGCTTGGTTTAAAAATGGTTTTTTAATTTGAATTTCTTTCCGCTAAGAGAAGGAATGGCGTTTTAGCCCTCGGCCGGCGGGCCCCCCCCCCCCGGGGGGTGGGGGGGCGCCCCCCCTGGCCCAGGTGAGAAGGGCGGGGAGGGGACCGAGGGACCGGCGGCAGGGGCGGCCGGTGCCTCTCTCCGCAAGGATGCTCCGTCTCACAGGGGCCCGGGCAGCTCCCCCGCAGCCAGGCTCCTCTCCCCCTCCTCCTCGCCGCCCGCAGCCTCTGGCTAGGTCAGGCTGACCGACGCAAGACAAAATGTCCAGGGAGAGCCCTCTCCACATCCAGCTTTCTCCCAGAAGAAGCAGCAGCATCCTGACGGCCCGGAAGCAGGAAGAACAGGTCTTCTGGGGCATTAAAACTCCCCGGACGAGGTTTCCTCGTACAAAAATACACAGATAGACAAAAATGTCTGACGTCCTGCGCTGCCCCCTTCCCCCGGGCGAGCGAACGCCTAACGCACCGGATCGATTTCGGATGTGAACGGGGGCTGGCGGGGCGGGGGGGGGGGGGCCGCAGCTGGGACTCATTTTT
>NW_008795487.1:2597470-2598578 GCF_000699145.1 Aptenodytes forsteri | reverse complement strand
CGGCTGGGGCGGCCGGGGAGGGGGCCGGGGCTGCCGGCGAGGGGCGCGGGGCGGAGGGCGCCCAGCCCCGCTCTTACCTTCCGCCGTCCTGCCCGTGCTGAACTCCTTCAGTTTGTCCTTGTCGCTCTCTACGTGGTCTTTGAAAAGATGCACCGGGCAATGGTTGCTGCTCTCGGTCATGTCCTGCAGGTTAGAGTCAGAGTTTCCAAGCTCCCTAGAGCGAGCCAACCCACTCTCCAAAACTTCCCTGTACGTGATCGTCTCCTTCTTGTTGCTGCTGCCACTGCCGCTGCTGCTCTCTTTGCTTTTCTGGTCAAAAGATTTGGATACAAAAGCCGTAAGTTCTTCCATGGCTGCCCGGTGATCTTATCCACAGAGATCCACTTGTTTTCAGTCGGAGATGTGGCCGTCCTCCGCACGCTGTTTTTGCACGTAGAAGATGGGCTGTATAGGGTTAGATCACTCCTGCTGTTATTTATGCCTTTCAATTTGAGATCACACTATTTATACATGGCTACCTCAGCCCAACCCCCAGCTCTCCCTGTCTCCAGCAATTACTGACTGCTCCATAGTCGCAGGCGGACTCCTAGCAGCTATCTCCCCCACCTCAGTCCAGCAATTGGCTTTCTTTTCATTTCATCACTCTTTGGCATCTTTGCACCTTGATTTAGGGAGGCAAAGAGGCAAAAGCGAAAAAGAGGGGGGGAGAGAGAGGGAGAGAGAGGAATAAAAGGGAGGGGGGGAAGAGGAAAACATGAAAATAGGTATCTGCATTCTGTAAATGGGTTGCAGAAATGAAAGTCGAGGAAGACTTAATTGATTGTAAGGACATCCTGTGCGTGGCAACACTGTGAGTAAAAACGGACCCACAGCTAATCAAATAACTGTGCTCCTGCAATTAAATGTATCGCTGTCAAGAGGAAAAGAAAATGAGTGTTCAATAAAAAAGGTAATGAATAAAAAGCCGGAGATGTGCGTTTGTTGTAATCATTGGAAATTCTACCTGACTTGCTATTTAGCTAATTTCGCTTAATTAAATGGTCAAAATAATCAGCGAACCAAAAATGTGTTTTGAAAAGTGTTGCCTGTTCTGGCGGGCGGGCGGGCG
>NW_008795487.1:2595882-2597335 GCF_000699145.1 Aptenodytes forsteri | reverse complement strand
TTGAAAGTGTTTCCTGTTCTGGCGGGCGGGCGGGCGGGTGGGTGGGTGCGCGGAGGGGGACGTGTGTTGCAGTTAAACAAGTTGCGAGGTGTCTCGGAGATCCGTGTCGGTGTGTTCGGAGGGTTTGGAGGGGGCTGCTTGGTTGGGGGTTTTATCCATAGGTAGGGGGGCTCTCCAGATGCGCGTAAACATTGCAGGATCTGTTCTCTTGTTTACTGTTATTATGTCGTCTGAAGATACTGTTGGGGAAAATTAAAATCTAAAACGTTTCTTTGGATGTAGAGCTACCCTGCTGCGTGCAGTAGAGGGGTAATTTGTTAACACGAGAGTTTGCACACGACAAATAGAGCATTAAATCGTCTGCTTTTTTTTTTTTTTTTTTTTTTTTTTTTTTTTTTAACGAAACGTATCCTGCCGGATTTAAGATAGGACTGGCTATAATTTTCCCACCTTGTTCTTGGTAGGCTGCTGTTATTTTTGTTGTACTCCCGGAATAATTATAATTCTGTGCGCTTGAATAGCTGCCTGAAATTCATCTCCAGATAACAGCGCCGGCATTTCTAGCGCCTCTCCGCACCACTTGATCCTCAAGCGGAGCCGACTTTCCAGCTATTTATTTCTATCTCCTCTCCTCGGGCTTTAACGCGAAGGGTTATTTGGTATTTGGAGGAATTTCGTCTTCTGGTCGTTCGGCTTTTTACGTCCTTCTCATTCCCTCGCCTCGAGTTTGAGATAATCAGAGCCCATCATCACGCCACCCTCTGCTCTGAACCGCAACCAAAGGAGGCTCCTTGCTGGAGCAAGGGGCTATTGTTTCTTTTGCGGGGGAGCGTGGGACCGCTCTGAAAATTAGCAGAACATTAAAACACTAAAAATACGTTTAATTAATCCGAAGGTGCCCCCAGCACCAGAGTTAACACCTCCACAGGAGGAGGGGAAAAAATAATAATCGAGGAAGCAATTAATAAAGGGCTTTAAAAAAAATCAATCTCCCCCTGTGCGAATTTAAAATGATTATCCAGGGGACAAGGATTGATCATTTGATCTCGGCGCTGCGGATATCCCTGACATTTATTATATCGTTGTGTCTCGGTGGCATCCTTCCTCCAGAGTTCATTTAACAAGTGAGGGAGCCGAGGAAGCCTTACAACTTAACAAACAGGTCTTGTCATCGCAGACGCCAATCAAATCCGAGGCTCTAATGTATATCACACGGCACCACATAAATAATAAAGGCAAACGATAGACGTGGAAGTAACGTATGGCCGAGAAAAGACCCCGGCACGACGCGCTGCTCGTGCCTCTCCCACGCAGTCTGCCTGTGTAAGGGCTCGCGGCGGATTGTTGCACGCGCCGGTGGCGCGGCGCGGGAGGCGAGGGTGTCACGGACACACGCACACGCGGGGGCACGGGCACCCGCCCCGCGGGGGAGAGGCTCCGCGGGGCTGCGCCG
>NW_008795487.1:2591834-2594127 GCF_000699145.1 Aptenodytes forsteri | reverse complement strand
GAGTGCGAGGGAACATCTGCGAGCAGGGAATCTCGCCCTGCCAGGGAACAGCCCCGGACCAGTACCGCGGAACAATACATGTGTTATTTTTTATTCCGCTTTCAGAGGGACCTCTTGACCATTGGGGGTTTTCTCCGAGTTAAAGGAGAGGAATAATTATGAATGAGTTTAAGCGTTGCATTAGCTTTAAGCATTTCCAAGGCAAAGTATTGGATTTCGTATTTATAAGAGGAATTTACATTTGTACATTGACTCACGGTATGACGTAGGGAGAAACCGATTTCCTCCCCCCCTCCCCCCGCTTCATCTTATTTCGGTCGAAATGGAGCAAATAAGCAAACAGAAAAATCATCGTTTTAATCCACGCTTTAATAAGCGCTGACCCGAAGAGCAAGATTCTGTTGAGTAGATAACTGAGTCCTCTCTCCCCGTCTCCATCCCTCCCTCCCTCCCTCTCTCGCTCTCGTGATTAATTCAGAGACTGTAATCATGGACATTGTACATCAAACCTTTCTGCTCACGCTACAGACTCCTGCAGATTTTTATTGGTTTACATGAAAGCGAGTAAACATATTTCAGAGGATGCCCTTTCAATCTGGCTCCATTTCCACAGCACATAATTCCAAGGACAATTTGTTTTAATAATAAGAATGGATGCAGTGTTAATGGTTTTCAATTTGTGTTTAAAAAAAAACATTAAATATTTATAAGTATCGATCGAGGGTTTCAGGATTTTACAGACGTCTTAACACATTTCATAGATGGGATTTTTTTTAATTTAGAAACCTGCGTCGTATTCTCTTTTATGCTGTTTATTGATTTAAGCAACATCCGTGTCTCAAATGAGAGACTAATAGATTTTCATTAAAATAGGCTCTCTTAATCCTGATTGTGAATGGATATGATTGATCCGTGCAGCACACTGCACATCTATAATATTAATAAAGGACATTATCATGGCAGGACTTGCCTTTCCGTCATCAGGGCACTTTTTTTTTCCCCTCCTTGCAACCTTAAAGATTTATTTGGGGGCCGTAAAATGGCCCACAGGAGGGAAACGCATTGGGAAGAATACATTTTTATATTAGATTTTTTTTTGGTAGCTTCAGTGGAAAGATTTTTTTTTTTTTTTAATCTACAAGCCGCTGGGGCAACATATGGTGAAAATTAAACTGTTTCCCCGCAAATCTAATCTTAAAACATTTATGTTGAGTTTTATTTTTAGAAAAACATTTTTAAAGGAGAGGAAAACAATCTTGGATGAAAAGTAAAATAAAGAACATTTGAAAGGCTATAGTTTAAACTAACAATAGCCTACTTCCCCGGCTGAGGCTGCTGGACGGGTATCGTACCTGATGAATATGTTACGAAGCGGTCGGGACAGGAGCGGCTACAGTAATTAATGGAGTGTGACAGAAATGCTAAGGGCTTAATTGTCTTTATTCCGACTTCCAGCAACGTAACCAAAGGGATACATTAATTCAATACAAAGCCACACAAATGCTCTCCTCTCTCCTACACGGAGGCACATGCAAACACACACGCTCACACACACACATGCACACCCCGCCTCTTCTCTATCACGATTATTTTTTTAAAAAGCTGCATCTTGCCAGCAACATTAATTACTGTTATATTCATTACAGGGAGCCTAGACGCGTTCAAATCCTCACCTACTTTTACTTCCGTAAAATTAAACATTCACGTGGTGAATTACAATAAGCAACTGCTTTTGTGCGTAATTAATTACAATTTAGTGGGCGAGCACAATGGGCGAGTAGCCCCCTTGATTTCAGTCGCCCTGGATAAGTCGAGCAGAATTGGAAGAGTCTATCAGAAAAACCGCAGAAAAAGAGGGAAAAAAAGTTCCGAGCTGTGAAGTTTGTACTGATTTTAGCAACACAAAATACACACAGAGAGAATTGTTTGCCTCCTTCGGTAATGTGCGAGGGACGCTGCAATTTTGAACTCTGTAATAATGATTAATAAGTCAAAAGGGCATATTTTTCTTTTATGGTATGCAGCGCTCAAGGGAATATTCCGTGTATGTCTTTAAAACGAAGTAGGAGTATTTACACACATGCATAGAGTTAGCAACAGCACCAAAGAAAGAAAAAAAACCCACGAATATTTCAGTGAACTATTACATTTTTTCAATTATTTCCCAATGAGTATTTCAATGAACTGTTACATTTTCCCAATTCACAGGGAAGATTTATGGGATTATTAAGATTTCTAGTGGAAATATTATACAGTGGAAGTTTCTCGTCTCTCAGGGATTGTACACCATTTG
>NW_008795487.1:2591143-2591498 GCF_000699145.1 Aptenodytes forsteri | reverse complement strand
CAGGGTCGCGGAGGTGTGTCGGGGGGAGCCTGCGGGCACCCCCCAGCTGACCCGCGCCCCGCCGGAGCGGCGTGAGCTCCGCCGTGAGCGCACGGTTAAAGCAAGTTGGAAACGACACGCGTGTTTTTGAAAGGTCTTTCCGAGGTGGTGCTCGCCTCGTCCGGCGGTAGGTCCCCGAGTCCCCGCAGACCACGCACACGCGCGCACACGCGTGGGCACTCACAGACGCACGCACACACACGCAGACGGATCCGTGCACATAGGCATGCGTGCACAGACACGGACACACACACACACACAAGCCCTGCGACCCCCCCACTCCGCGATCTGGCGGGGCTCAGCGGCAGCGGCGGGG
>NW_008795487.1:2574488-2590750 GCF_000699145.1 Aptenodytes forsteri | reverse complement strand
GCCCCCCGCAGCCGCGGCCCTCGACGGGCAGAGACGCCCCCCTCCCCGCCGCCCCCGCCCGGCCGCTGTCGGAAGGGATGGGGCCGGCCGGAGCGAGATTTCACCCCAAAAAGGGATTAAGGGCTGCGTCGGGCTTCAATGCCCCTGCATGGCGAGGTGGGGAGCGAGGGGGCTAACATTTCACAGGTTACCTCGCCTCGCGTTTATCATGGTAGTTAAAGGGAAAAAAAGAGGTGGGGGAGAAGGAGAGAGAAAGAAAATCAACTTTAAGAGACTCCGGGCTTAAATAACAGCCTTTGATATTTTGACAGTAAAATGGAAAACACTTAACAGGAGTCAAGTTTTGATGTCTGAGGCTGGCAGCGCCCCCTAAAATTATATTGTCTTGCCTGCTGCTCCAAATTGGACCCAGGACCTTATAACGTCTCTCCAGGTCTTTATCTGCAGCTTTTCTGATTGCAAAACCATAATTGTATCGTTTTACACCAGTCAACTAAGCAAGTGCCAGTGGAATAAAATCCACAAAGTGCACACACATACCAGCTCTCCGGCTAAAGCAGTCTGTTCTTTGCAAGTTGTAAAGGCCTGCAAATTAAATACCAATTACTGGAAGCAATAAAATGTTTTTTATTGCACAAAATCTACTTAAAACAGAAAAGAATAGTCGTTTTATTTTCGGGAGGGGGAGGGGGGGCAGCTCACAAAGACGTATATTGGCAGAGAAAGATTATATACAGCGCCTGCACGGGTCCACAATGGAGACATTCTACCACCGGCAGCAGGCAGGGCTTCCCCCCGTGTTGTACAGAGGGGGGTTATGCAGAGGTGCTTATGATAGGGATTATTGTAGGTGAGACTCAGGGAGGTGGGAAGCCCGGGAACAGTAGCTCTAGGTAGAAGTGAGTGCGTGGTGCAACGAAGTTATACGACAGCAGTCCGATGTGCTTTTAAGCCCCTTGCCAAATGAGGCTCTAAGGGGTCGGTAGTGAGAATAACATGGAACGGGGAGGTCTGCCAGGTAGGACAAGAAGCATCTTGCCCTCTCCTCCTTCCCCTGCCCTCTCTTCCTTCCCCTCTTTGGGGAAGAACGGGTTATGGGCTTTCTACCTTGTGAGCATCAGTGTGAAAAGGCTCCTAATTCCCTACTGTACTCTAGGTGTACCCCCTCGGTGGGTAGCCCCCTGGGAGGCAGCCTGGGGGAGTGCAGCCAGCAGTGTTCCCTGGGGTACCAGCCCCACAGCAAGGCTGCCTTCCCCCCACAAACATCCTCAACTTTCTACGGAGTGAAACGACATCAGCAAACCCGCCGGCGGGAGGGATGTTTACCCACATGAGACACCCTCAGCTTTGCCTGAGCTGGGCTGCCCTTCACCGCAACGCAGCCCTGTGTCTAGCACAAAAAAAGAAGAGTGGAAGTAGTCAGAAAGCCATACTCTGGTAGAGGAAAACCAGTGGGATAAGGGATACGACAAACTTCATTTAATACGCTCAGCCCTTGTGTTGCGCATTGAAACCTCTCTCAGATACATGCATCCCACTCCTAATTTCCCTAGTGTTTCATTACTCCTGGAACATCCTGTCCTTGTGGTTTTCCCTTATATTGTGCCCGCACTTCACCCTTGGCTTCACATAACACCGGGAACTGCCTGTGGACGGGACAGGACACAGCCCTGGGGAGCACCTACCACGCATGGCGGGTCACAACACTTATGCTGATGGGGGCTTGCATTGTGCCTCTGTAAATAGGATTTGAAAGAGAGAGGTTTATTTTTTCCAATGACAGAAGCAATTTGAGGATTGTAAGCTTGTTTCTTAACATGACCCCATTCTAAGTGAACTAAATTCTCCGGCTCACCAGAGCATACTATACAGAGCCAGGCTGAGGCAACAAAGAGATCTTCCAAGCTAATTACCCGCAAGCGTGCAGGCTTTCTGTAGATGAATTGGATTTAGAAATGCTTGAAGACTAGACTTGACTAGACTTAGAAACACAGGAAAAACTGAAACTCTGCCATGTGTTTTATTGCCATTTCAAAGGTTCCCCACGCTTGCCGTGTTAAATCTCCAACTTTTGAAATGACCGATTTAAGCCGCCCTGCTGCTGCTTGCGCTGCAAGGAGAGCAACAGCACAGGCAGGGGCTCTGGGCTGCAGGTTATGCACAGCCTTTGCCTGGCCTAGGGGAGCCATCACCCCCAGAGCCTGTGCGACGCAGAGGGCCCTGGGACGGTGCTGGCCTTCAAGGAGCCCCCAGAGGCAATGGTCCTGGGACATCTTGGAAGTCGTAGGGCCACCCTCCAGCACCAGTGGGGCTGCTGCACCAGTGGGAAGGGTGATGCCTGTGGGGCTGCTGGCACCAGAAGCAGCAAAGTGAAATATTTTCTCTCCTTTCCCCAAACTGGAGGGGCTTTGGGGCTTATTTTCCCAGCTGATACTCTTTTTTTCTCAGTTGCACTTTCCCCTCACCTCTGTGGCCAGAAGTGCCCCGCCAGTGGTTTGCCCAGTGTTCGCTCACACAGGCTCAGCTGCTCAGCAGTAAAGATGTGGCCTTCAGAAATAGCTGGGTCTGCTGCTATCAGCCCCAAGGAAATGGAGGCCCAGGGCTGACATATGCAGGTCCCTCTGCTGCACTGTGTCCTCATTTAATGCTGAGTGAGGAAAAGCTGTGGGAAGGAAGAGGTTTAATGGCATAGTAATGTTGCTCCTTTTGGGGCAGGGGGCGGGAGTCACTGTCAGAGTAGAGTGTTTATTCATTTATTTTTCCTTAAAGAGGGGAATTCTGTCCTTGAAGTTGCTAAATAAGCAGGACTTAGGCTGCTGCACACCCAAATCACACCATGCGCTCCCGTTTACACCCCTTGCTGTGTGTCCACGCACACAAATATCCACCCATTGACAAAGCTGTGGAGGTTTCTGGTTTTGTTTAAAAATTGGCCGCCTGCAGCCTCCCCTTAGTTCCTCTGGGTACGCGTGAGCAGCTGTGGAGAGCTGCAAGGCTAGCCAACAGACCTTGTAGCCCCCACAGATGTCAATTAGTTTCTCTCGGGCTTCCTTTGGATACACTGGGGTCTTGAGACCTCCATGTGCTGACTTATTTGTAAAGCATGAGTTATTCACTAACTCCGTGTTATTAATTAGAAGATTATCAGCTCTCGGTGGTTCGCCTGCCTGCTGCAGGGAGGTTCCAAGGAAACCCTCATACGGACCGCGCTCAAGGAGAGCGTCAATTGATTACTAAGGTGGGACACTCCTGCTTTCCACATTAGGGAGCAACTGGAAGGATATGAAAGGCTTTGGAGACCCTGAGTGCCTTTCCAGGCTCTGGTAACCCAGAAAGCAGCTTGCCACAGCTGTGCTGCCACAGGTTGGTGGGGGCTGGCCGGCTGCTGGTGGAGGCAAGGCTGGGGACAGGGGCCAAAGGTCTCGGGAAAATGTGCAAAGAGCCCATGTTGGACTGTAAGGAAAAAAAGAACCTGCATAAACCCTTCTGGCAACTAGAAAAAGACAAGGAGCTGGGTGCTAAAAGTGCAAGGAGGAAGGGAACAGTTAAGTACATCGCCTCTAGACACTGCAGCTTTTTAAACTACTTAAACTGACTGCGCTCCTCTGGGAATCTGTTTTAGAGGAGGCAAAATTGAGTGCATCTTTAATTTGCCTAATTTCCTTCATCCTATATATTTTTGGATCCTCCCTGCACTAATGAATCCTTGCTGCGTTCACGGGGAGTGAAACTTGTTAATATTAGCAGAGGTCATCGTGGCCTTTCTCCGAGCCATCGCTGTCCTTCCCATGACTCGATCAAGTATTTGGGAAGGTTGTGCCGGGGAAGGTGAAGGGTCAGCTCAACCCGCCTGAAGTTTAACCGCTTGCCTTTGAAAGGAGGCACGCTTTGATCTAAGGTGTGGCATCAAACACAATATATAGTTATATATATATAAGCTTTTGTACAGAAAAAAAGAAATCAGGAGGATAGCTCTGCAGTAACATGGAAGTCCTGGTGCAGATAAAAACCACCAGTGAAAGCCAGAAGGAGAAGAGTTTGGGTACAAAAGAGGGTTTGGTGATTATGCTGCTGAAATCCAGGGATTATCTGGGGTTCGTGACCTGACAGAGATCTCTGGCTTTGCCATGGATTTCCCATGTGCCGTTGAGTCACTTTTTAATCTTTCTCTGCCTCAGTTTCCCACTGCAAAATGGGAATTACAACAAAACTTTTTGTCTTCTCTTCATTTGTCTGCCTTATCTACGCAGCCTATAAAGTTTAGGGCATTGCTTCTATTGTGTCTACAGCTTGGTGGTTCCATGCTCCTTGGGACCCATAGGCATTTTCCATAGCACAGATAATAAGTTTAACAGGTTCTCTCTTTTTCTTTTCTGCCTTCGGCCACAGAGCTCATCACATCTTGTTCTCATAAGCCAAATGCAGGATAGTATCTTCACAACATCTCTCTGGGGTCTCTGCCCCTCACCAAACAAGGTCTTACCAGATTAGAAGGAAATAGTAATTAATAATCACTGCTGTCCACCAGACTGACCCATCTCATCTGTTCTGCTTGCCAGATTAGTTCAGACCACCAGTGATCCAAAAATAACTGCTCTTCTTAAGACTGAAACACTGAACAGCAGAGTGGTTCCTGCAATTTTTAAAGGGATGATTCATGGAAAGAGAAGACCTGCGCAGGATGTAGACCTCACGCTTGTGCAATGAAGATGCACAAATCCTTTACTGGGGTGGCTGGGAAGAGCAGAGCCCAGGCTTTAAAAGTGGCCAGTCATTTATGTGTCTCCATTCACTCTCTAATTTGATGTCCAGATTTAAAACCGTGGTTGTGTTGTCAATTCCTTTTGTCTTCAACCCTTATAAGTTGTTAAGTACCGTGCTCTTCAGAAAGTCATGTCCCGCATATCTCCTAAATCACCAAAAGGTGAGGCACCTCAAATTACAGAGTGCATTTGAGAGGGTAGGCTTAAGTAATTACAAATTGTTGGTTTTTTTTTCCATTACAGCCAAAGAGAGCTATGATCAGATTAAATCTGGCAGTCCTAGCTGGAACAGTTTAAGAAGTTACCATCACCAGCTGTTTATTGCTGTTCCTCTGCCAGGGGTTACCCCCTTCTCCCACCCACAGAAAGAGCGGAGTGAACGTAGACCTCAGCCACTGAAACGCACGGACCAGCACCTTAGCTCAGACTTGCTTTCACTTTGTGTGCCTACATAGCATGGCACGCAGGGAGTAAGTATCGAGGACTACTATATTCATAGTTTGGACAGTTAAATGCATACATAAATGCTTGGGACTGACTAATTCCTACTTTTTATGAATATGCGAGTAAAATGCATTGGAGTGTTCTGAATAATTTTCCTTATTTAAATTTTGACGTAATAGCTCATGTGATTGTTTTTCCAGAAGCACACAGATGCAATTAATTTTAAAAATAACTTACTGGTAACAACTGCTAAACATGGTTGTGCCTTTATCCCTTACTTTCTAAGATTTTTCAAACTATTTTTTTTCTCTTTGTTGTTTTGTATTCCCATGGCAAATATTCAGGCTCTGTGGATACAGACTTCATGCTGCTTGAGGGAGGAGATATAAAAATGATACTGTATTTCAGAGAATCATAATGTGAATGAGAGAAAAGAAAACTCCCTTTGTGGACTTTTTGTGCATTACCAGGCAACCTTCCTATGCCTCAAGATCCTTCATATTCTGATACATCATCCTTATATAATAGATAGATTGGATGAAATGTTAAATGTAAATTGTGCATGCTTCAAATTTCTATTACTTCTAAAGTGATTTTAAAATAAAACAGGCCCACTGGGAGAAAAATCATATGAATATATTTGCTAATCCTCAATTGTAGTTTAAGAAAGATTTTTGGCAGGGGTGGTTGAACAGACTTTTCTTAACATTGCTTTGTTTTTGTTTTTTTATTAGACAATCGATGAGTAACAAGGCTCAACAGTAACCAGTTTTTTCTGTCTCCGAGTTAGATGTGTGATGCAAACCAGGTGACTTAATGTGGTTCTCCTGCTTGCCAAGTTGAACAGAAGATGTCAGAATTAGGTCTGCTACTGGAAGACATTTTCAACATAAAGAATGACAAAGTAATGACTTTCCAAAATGATTATCAAAAATTCTGAAATTTGCCAAGCAAAACTATTTATAGAATATTAGCAATGCTTTCTCAGTTTGTTAAAATTACACTTTTACAAATAATAAGTAATATAGACTCCTTAATCTACACCTATCCTCAGTATTTAATGAAGTGTAGTGTACAGGGGAAAAAAAAATCAACATTCACTAGGAAAATACATATATAGTCTCCATAATCACATTCTTCAAAGGAAACAAAAAGAAAGGCCTACATGACATATACAGCTGTAAGTGCACACGGGTCAGTTGCAGAGCTGACCCCATTTAAGGCTGGACTAGGTGACATACTGAGGTCCTTTTCTACCTCAATTATCCTATGATCCTAAAAATCACAGCTCACAATTAACCATGCTTCTGATGCACATGCAGGCCATGAATCCCCAATGTAAAATTTGAAAGCCACCAGTATCACCACCGCCCCCAAACCAGAGCAGCGGAGTACACTCCATCCCTGAGTGAGATGCTCGTGGTGGAACTGCCTGACACTTGTCAGTAGGAAATTAATTTAGATGCATCACCACACTTGAAATACTTCGTAATTGCCTGCCTGCTTCACTAGATGTTTTCAAAGGCCTGACCTTGGGAATTAATTTTCAGGTGGGTTCACATGCCAGTCTCCCCATTTACGTTTAGGAGTCCAAGCTCAGAGCCTGGAGGGACATCCATGCTGCTGAGTGTACTGCCACACTTACATTTTTCATTTGTGAGGCTAGTCTCACTACCTCACCCAGGGGTAGGGGCAAGTCCCTCAAGGGGTCTATTCAAAGCATCTAATTTTTCTGAATCTCCCCCTAACAGAGAATACCTTCATGCAGAAAGCCTATAGCTATCAGCCTCCTAACGTCAGTACTTAAATTACGTATCTACTCTAGACCATATAAAGAGCTCCTCTCCACCCCCTCTAGTCATAATCCCTCTCCCCTTCTCCTCCCTGCTCCCAAGGAAGAGGATGCTGCAACCAGCCCATACTGGGCACAACCACGTGTCCACACCAGCCTTTCGGCTCAGACCAGGAGTGTGCTCATCACATGAATCTGATGACCATTGGCCACCACTGGAAGCTGTGCACCAGGAGCTGACTTGATGCACACCAATCAGTAGTGGGAGTTCAGTCCCCAGGACCCGACTAGGTATAGATCAAAGTAACCCCCCCAAAATGCAGATGGCATGGGCGTTGTGTCCCCAGCATCATTTTGCTCTAGAGGTGAGCTCCTGCTGGGATGGGCTACTTGCTAATGTAGACATAGCCAGGATACACCCCCCTGTTGTGCTAGTACAGCTACCTCTGTCGCGTCCCTGGCAGCAGATGGAGATGTGATGGCTCCCCAGAGTTTCTGCATAAAGTACTGAATACTGGATCTGCTACCCCTCAGAAAACCGTAGGAATATCTTTGTTTATTCAGACATTGTGCTCTCTACAACTGTACTTGCCATGCCTTTCAGTGAATCCAATGAGCAATGAAGCCTCATGCTAAAGGCAACTGAAGGCACCCATTAGCGGTACATTGTGTAAAAACTAACTAGTTCTCCACTATATAAAGTACACAGATGATGCCGGTAAACGAGGTGCAGTGTAACTTTTAACTCCTTAAAAGTGAGCAACTAAAGCCTGTGGAGAGATACCAGACATGGGAACAGCTGACTGATAAGCATTTTAATAACAATAAATTAATTACACATACCCTTTGCCGATGTAACATCCACACTAAAGTGGCAGTTGCACTAATAACTGCTGTTTCTTGGACAGGATCAAGGCGGTGGGACTGTGGAGAAGAGTAAATAACAGATATTGCAAGCAGACCTTCTAGACCAAACACACAGCTCTTCCACTGATGCCAAATACTTGTTATATTGAGGTCTCCTTCTGTGCAGAGAGAAGAGACCATCAAGGACATGCAGCCTGAGTGGATACAAGTGAAAATAAGCCAATAGATTTGCCAGCCTTATTGATAGAGCTGCAAACCCACATCCAAAAGCCTTCAGCAGTCAGAGCGGGTGCAAAGGAACAAGCAGATGGACTGGAGTAGATTCACCGAGTGCCAGATAACTGCTCCCAGCACAATCAAGCAGAGATTTCTGTGAGAGTGATGCAAAGCTCAGAGCTCAACTAAAAGGATCAAAGAAGGAATAGATCTCCAGAGAACTGTAGAAATCCCTCATAGGGACCACCAAGGTCTCTTACAGTTATCTATCCTCCTGAATGTGTAGAAATCTGTAATAGAAATATCAAAATCAGTCTGAATGGAGAATGAATGGAGATGATTGAGTGTGGGAGCACCAGATGAAAGAAAAGGTAGAAGGGATATATGTTTTTGGCACCTAGACTAGCAGGTCATCAAAGTCATGCCAGATCTACGTGTAGCTTCTCAGTTCTGGAAAACAAGGGAGAGCAGAAAAAAGGGGGAGCCTTAAAGCACCCAGAAAAAGAGGCAAAGGAGAGAGAATAAATCCTAATGATGCCAGAGGTGGGATAGGAAGGAAAAAGAGAGGAAAGAAGGTAATCGTGGACAACTCCTAAAAGGGGGTACATCCAAAACCAGAACATGCCTACCAGTCTAAAACCCCAAGAGATGTAAAGAGGAGTCCCAGGCTGCGCCTCTTGTTCTGCCTGTCAGGGAGCTGGGAATCCAGGAACGCTGGCGGGGCTGTGTGGACGCAAGACCTGGAGGCTTGGGAGCTTGTGGGTGTGAGAGCATGAGCCAGACAGACCAGTTCTGCAGTAAAAAAAAATCACCTCCCCTTCCTATAAGGTCTCACCCTGAGCTCTGCTACATTGTTGCTGCAAGGCTGCAACAGTATACTACCTTAATTAATGGAGAGGGGAACAAATAGACCAAAATTTGCAATAGGGGTTTTAAAGTGAAGTTTATTCAGGTTCCTGCACCCCACAGAAAGTACTGACTAAAGTATGGAAACAAACAGCTATGGTGAAAGCCAAATGCAAATCAGGCATTTCTTCACCCCTAGCAGCAATATACTGCAAAATTAAAAGGCTGATTAATGAAGATGACATTACAATAGGCAGCCCTTACAACTCTTACATAATTCAAAGGGTAAGTTGAGATACAGGTGTTGATAGCTTAAACGCACACTGACATGGACCATGCTAAAGCACTGGTGGAAAGGAGCATTTATAAATGATGAAAACAAACCATTTCAACAGAGCGGCTCTTCAACAGAGTGGAAAATGCAGAACTGTAACTAGCTAGTGAAACACCAGTGTTAAAGGCAACGGGAACCAGAAGAGACTTAGCTCAATACCTGAGGAGGCTTCAGACCATCGGCGTGGGTTCAGGCAACCAGAGCCTCCAGGGCCAGCAGTGAGCACTCGGTGCTCAGGGACCCGCAGATGCCGGCGTTCAGATTTGGAAGCTTTTTCTGCACAATTGGCCTCTGTCAGGGACAAAGAAGGCTACGGACCAGAGGTGTTTCTGGCTCCCATTGCTCCATTCAGCTCCAAAGAGCCTTCTTTTTAATGCAGTTTTCCTTGCTGATTCATTTTCTTCACATTTAACCTTAACAGAGATTTGTTTTGACTATTGGGAGAAGGGAAGTAAGCTCAAGCAGGTGCATGGGGCTTAACTGCAGCTTCGATATGCTTGGTTATATATAGATATGTTAACAAAAAGGAAAAAAGAAAGAAATTGCAAACAGCTCCAAAGAGCCTTCTTTTTAATGCAGTTTTCCTTGCTGATTCATTTTCTTCACATTTAACCTTAACAGAGATTTGTTTTGACTATTGGGAGAAGGGAAGTAAGCTCAAGCAGGTGCATGGGGCTTAACTGCAGCTTCGATATGCTTGGTTATATATAGATATGTTAACAAAAAAGAAAAAAGAAAGAAATTGCAAAAAAATAGCAATTTTTTTTAGTGTTAGGCCATATGTCCTGAATAATTATCTTTTGCACAAGTTACTGGAAGCAGTCTGCAGATAAGAGTATTGGACTACTGAGCCTGACAGTGAAACAAGTGAGACCCAACAATGGAATAAGTACATATATATTTTTAATGATTGTCTGTAATCCTTCTGCACTTGTATCTCACCAGAAAGTAATTCTTAATTTAAAAAAAAAAGTATTTAAAATTTCAATAAAGCTTGCCTGTAACGTGGTTCTGAGAGGTTTCTTTGGTCTGAGGTATTCTCAGATGGCTGATACCAATAAACCGGTTGAAAAGTATCTGGCAGTGATTCAAAAGCAAAAAAAGGCAAAAGGATTTTTTTTTTTTTTAATTGTCTATTAATTTAAGTCTCTTCTGTCCTTCTGACAAAACTCATCTTCGGCAGGGTCCGCTTTTTCCTATTTGGTCCAACATCATCCACTGCCCCTTATTCACTCTGCAGCATTTCCCCATGCTGAATGTGTTTTTACAAAGCTTTCAGGATTCCATGCATTTCCAACTGCTCATCTGGGGGAAATAAAAGCCCTAGCTATTCGAACAATAACAAAAGCCATGGAGTTAAACTTATGTAAGGGAGGTGTGACAAATAAACAAGCAAAACTCCTCTTTTGAGTACCCAGGAAAAGACGTAATGAAATTCCACAGGAATAAATAGAATTACTCCACATACAGACTCCTTTAGGAGGTCATAACCTGACCCCAGAATGGTTAGAGTAACCCCTGGTTATTCTGGGCACATGCTGCCCTGGTGTAAACAGTCGCAATAATAGTGAGTTCAGGAAATCTGTAGCCATTTTTATAGTGTGGACTTTTCCTCCCAACACATGGCTGATTGATAATGCCCAGCGGTGGCAGCAGGGACTGGGTGCGTGGACCGCACACGCAGTTTCCCCGCAATATTAAACCAGGACGTTGCCCTCAATCCCCAGATGTTCCCTGAACACAGCAGAGCTGCGTTTGAGCACCCGGTGCACTCCTCCTTGCTCACTGCTGTCTGCCACCCGTTACCTGAATTCAGTGTGCCCACCTAGGCAGGTTAACCCAAGCACACTTAAGTGTACATAGCATGTACGCTTATCAGCTATGTACAATATGTGAAATATAAACTGTAAAAGTCTCCCATTAAAAAAAGTCCAAAGAACATGGTGCCACTGAATGGAACCAGAAAGAGGAAATTATTACATAAAATATCAGACTTGTCTGTTTATTTTTCCTGAACTGAGTGAAAATAAATAGTAAACTGAGAATGTAGCTGATGAAAAGTGAAGTTGATTTTAAATTAAATGCATAAATGAATCGTATTTTAAAATGTCACATTGAAGGTATTGGGTAATGAAAAGTAGAGCTGCATTCACGTCACTTAAATTTACTTATCTAAAAGTTAGGTGTCCAGCTAAAGCTGGTGGTGTGCGCTTCCTCTCCTACACTGCATAATATCCCTATGGGGATATTTGTCCTGTTTAATTTATCTCGCCCATCTCAGCCCATGCTGCATGCCCCAGCAGGATGGCTCACTTTCACTTTCTGAAGGTCCTTCTTTGCTGACTCCAGAAGAATCCCAGGCAGCTCTCTCAGAGTCATGCTTAACTCTAAAGCAGGATATGATGAGTCTTACCCTCCTATGCAATACCATGGACTCAAAAGTTATTGCCTGCCATCTTCGTAATTTATTAGGAATTGCTATAACACAATTTTATTCTGGTAACCGTGTGCATGGCTGTGGCCCATGCTCTACCGATGGTAACATCCCATGGTTTGAAAACAAACCCTTTCAGTTGTTACAGTAAATGTAAATGTACCTATTGCCTTCTACTGAACCCAGTAAGACCCGCTCATGCACATATCAGTCTCTATACCTCTAACTGCTTCTGCATTATTCATACACAGATTACTGTGTGTACATAAGCATATAAAAAAAAAAAGATTGCATTTGTATACTTTTACATTTAAGTGTCTCTGAATGTGAACGATAGAAAGACAGCTTGCACAGTATGGACTAGTAGCTTATAATTTGAGGATATCTAAAAAGGTAGGTAATTTATCTTGTGTTTTTAAATAACAGCTGTTTCACTATCTAACGTGGCTTATATCTACCAACTAGCTTGTACTGCCAGGTATCACTGATTGAATATCAGCTTTACTTATGCCTTCTTTTTCTACAGCGATGGTTTACAATAAGGAAAATATTGAAGGTGCGTGGCTCATTTAATCAGCAATTTTGCAAGTGTTTTACTTATGTCAACAAAGAACAAATTGTTTTTAGCGTCTGGTATCTAGAATGCAGTATGCAGCATAAATTATTCAAATCAAAGCAACATAAATCTTTGTACAGCAGAGGTGAAGCCACAGAATTAATCGTTGTGTGTTACAGCTTTGGATAGGACAATGACCTCTAATCAAAACTCCTCAATGCAGTCCTTACACTTAAGATGCCAACTTGCCACTAAGGACCTGATTATCTATAAATTTATGGGAACCTGCAATAACTGGTGTTTGCCTCCTGATAATGTTTTCTGACACATATCAGGAGATTCAGCTGATCTGTGTTAGAGATTATTGTACAGAATCTGCAGTTTATACAGGCAATGAGTAGACAGAAGGTCCATTTGAGACCTTTAGCTATAGAGAGGCACATAAGGAAAACTGTTTCCATAGAAACATGCCCCACAGCTGTAGTTAGTATAGGAAAAATAGTTTTATGATTATTTCAATGAAGTTCTACCTTTTGTTTTCAATGCAAGATGTATATAATAGGTTGTCTCACAGTGTGATCTCAGTGTAGCTAAGGTCTTACATGTGAAATTCACCCCAAGTGAAGGACCCCACCTTTCTTTTATGTGTTCCTAAGAGTTTTATTAGATCGTGTGCGCAGTGTCCACAGCAGAATGATTTTTACATAAAACAGTATTGCTTTTCAGTATCTATTCTCTGTACAATAAATGTTTACTTTTACATTAACTCACAAAGTTGTACATAAATTTCTCAGAAATTCTAGATAAAAAGCAAAGGACCAGATAAGCTTCCAAGAAATCCAGGGAAGGGATGTCCAGTGATTCCAGGAGGAGATGAGTCAGGCCAAAGGACAGCTATAGGAAAACAGAAAGTGGGCATAAATAATTCGCTAACAGTTTGGCAACATCTTCTTTCCATTCAGGTCATTTCCAGTTTAGATGGAAATTTTCTAACCAGTTCCCTGGAAATGGCAAGACTGGTGCACCACCAAACTAGTTAATCCAAGCCGTTTTTAGGAGAGCTTTTGGTCCCGCTTCTTTGCGTGGCTGCAAAGGCACAAGGCAGGATCAATCTTATGGTGGTAAGAAGACAGATCCGCACATCCAGTTGAGATTTTTCTCCCTCTCATTTCAAAAGTGTTAACAAGGCTGCAAACTTCCCCTTCCTGTCTGGCATGAGCATGGACTTTATTAGCTGCTTCCATGTACATATGCAATGCATGGAGTAATATGACACTTGGATTTTTTCCTAATGAGTTTGAAATTAATATAGTTGAATTGTACCAAGTCACACTATGGGCTGGGAAATGCGTGACTAGGAGCTAGATTTTGTGCATGAGTAAGTGAACAAGCCCAATAAACAAGGATTCAACACTGAATGTGTTGAAATCTGTTGCCATGTCAGCTGTGGCACAGGTTTTGTGTGTTTATGATAATAAGAGCAGTTATTTTCTTTCCTCTGTCGTTTCCAAACAGGACTGAAATCACATCCTTCTGGACGAATTTTGCTTGTGGACTTCATACCCATGCAAAACCAATGCGAGTTGGACGGGTATCTGTCTCAGTGTCTCTGAAAGGCACATTTTCCAGAAACACTGTTCTGTACAGTGAAGGAAGACAGAGCCAGATAAAAGATAGTTAGACTGTAGCATGTAATAGCTTACAGGGAGGGAGGAAAGGTTCTTAACATACTGCTTAACAGAGCTGTGCTTCAGGGGCTCCTCCCACCCGCCAGTGGTCCCCATATGATGCTAAGTTTTAAAGTTACATGCTTAAGTTGGTGCTGAAAAGTAGATGTTGTCAGCACCCCCGAATGACTCAGCCCCGCTTCAGAACTGATGTCCTACAATCCACCAACTCGATAAAAATCAGGTTCATAAAACCCAGGCAACTGATGCAGAAACATTTTGGTAGAACCTGTAGCATTGCTGCCATTTTAGGCAAGTGACATCAAAAATCTATCTCCTTGAATTGTAAGAGGCAAGCGGCTTCACATTTGCTAATTCTACAAAATCCCACAATAGCACTATAGAAAAAGAAAAAAGAAAAGGGTAACACTTTGTGCACTATTTTAACAATGACATACTAAGACCATACGAGTATGAATTGGTTTGGCTACAAAGGATTTGAAGAAGTACTTCAATAAAAAAGAACTTAATAATCCACAGTTCAGTAAGACGTAATCAAATAAGTCACATATACCAGACAAATAAATACTCCCACATGCCTCCAAAGCACCTCCAAGGAAAAGTTTCTTTCCAAAACAGAGATCACTAGCTTAGTCATTTTCTTTTCAAGTTTGCAATATGACCCATCTTGGCTTCCCAACAACTACAGCAAGGCTTCAAGAAGATTTTCCTCATAGCATTTAATTTGTTAATGGGATTTGCATGCACCCTTCCAAAGAAGTATCAAGAAAGTTGGCCTCATTGCTCATGATGGCCAGACAAGGGGAAGAATAATTGTGTCATACAAAATCTATCCATGTTCTCCCCACAGAGACATAATTACATGTTCAAAACTTAGAGAGGTGGAAAAGCCAGCTCAGATTCCACCTAAGTCTGAAGGATTAATCCCTATGTCAATTCTAGTGGTACAAAAGATCTGAGTGTAATTTCCTCTTCTGCCTTGTGGTATACCAGATTGCAGAAGATTACATGTATTATTTTAAGGTTCTCCAGAGAAAATTGCCCTGGGCTTCCCTACAAGGACTTTCGACCACAGTACAGTGTTTAAGGGGAAGGGTATTGGAAGAAACAGAAACAGAGTACTTAAGGAGCATAGGAAGCAAGTTTCAGAGCAGGCAGAGATGGTAAAAGGGGGAGAAAATTCATGGTGGTATCTGAAGATGACAGGAAATCCTGGCCTGATGAAAGGAAAAGGCAAAATTCCCACTGACTCAGTGGAGCCCAGAGTTTACTCCAGGAGGGAAAATTGTGCTGCGAGGGAGAACTGTCAATAAAAAGCAGGAGTCTGAGATACATCAGCAAGCTGAATTTCCATGTTTTAGTACAACATTGAGTGCCATGAGCCAACACTGGTAGATGCACAGAAGAAGGGAGCTGCAGTGGAAAGGGTGAATGTAAACAACTCTTGCTGCTGGCAGAATCACCAAATACAAAATTCTGATAAAAGGTGAAAACAGAAACAGCTTTGATTTGGGGGAATTTGGGTGCAGGCAAGGCATAACCTTGTCCTCACTGTAAGCTGACAGGACTGAAGGAGCTGCAAGGTAACATTCCAAAGGGACCCAGCCTGCTCGGGAGCCTCAGCCATTGATCTGGGCATGGCTGAAACTTCTGTTCAACACAGACGAGCCAGATCCACAGCCACAGCTGTGGATCAAATAGCTGCTCCATCACAACAGAGATATCTTTGGCTGCTCGTTTTGGGGGGCTTTCATGGCGGGGGGCTTTGCCTTCTTTGTTTTCAGGAAAAGTATGATGGGCCTTCCCCCCCCCCCCCAATTTTACAAAAGAAAAAGAAAAAAAAAGAAGAAACAGCTCTGTAAATTGAATCAAAAAGCAATGAGTATTTCTAAAGCTTCTGAAATCCGTTCAAGCACTTAGGCAAAGCTGACACAGCTAGAGGCTTCTTAGAAAGCCACAGCAAAAGGGGACTTTACCCCCATCAGGCACATGTGACAGTCCCCCACCACGGCGAGAGATGGGAAATGGCCAGCAAATTTCGTGGTTCTTTCACCAAGCCTTCTCCTCACATTCTATTTTGACTGTATTGCAGGGGTCCATTTTAACGTGCTGGTTTTATTGTTTTGGTTTGGTTTTTATTTGCAGTGCTATCCAGTGCCTGACTGGAGAAGAGAGACTTGAGAAAGGCAAATCCATTTTGCATCAATAACAAAACATCACATTTCTAAGGGAAAGAAAACAACTGCTTTTTAAAACAAGGCTGTGCTTTTTTGTCTCTGTTGTGGTTTAACCCGGCAGGCAGCTAAACACCACACAGCCGTT